>NW_006431558.1:769059-776405 GCF_000325575.1 Pteropus alecto | reverse complement strand
GATCTTTTTAAAGCTCCTTCTGCTGGTTTAATGAACAATTACTGTCTCCAGTGTGGGATACTATGTTGCCTTGTAAAAAGATGAAGTAGGTTTAACCTCTGCAATGGGAAACAATGTCCGATTATGTTAGTCTATGAAATAGCAAAGCGGGAATGGTATGTGCAACAAAACGGGGATAAATAGCTACAAGTTTGCTTACATATGTGAACTGTAGACAGTGTCTCAGGGAGGGAAGGGAAATGGATGAGAGGAACTGCGCCAGGAAGAGAAGTGAGGGCTCTGGGCCAGGGGTTAGAGGGAGAATGAGTTCTCTCAGTCTGAAGTCTTGTTCTGGGGTAAGTTTTTCATCTTGATAAGCATACTGTTCACTTAATATAAACAGGTTCACTCCTAACTTCCTTCAGCGAACATTGTCAGGCACCGTGTGCCAGGTTCTGTTCTAGATGCTGGAGACACAGCAGACACTGCACTTGTGGAACTGATATTCAAGAAAGGGAACCAAGGTAACCAGACAAGAAATTAAGATGAATGAGGAAAATTCTTAGAATGTCAGAAGAAGGATTCTGGAGAAAAATACAGCAGGAAAGAGCGGGTGGGAGTGGTCTGTAGGGCCTGGAGGCAGGACCTAAAATTTTAGATAGAGGTATCAGAGAAGGTCATCCTGAGGTGACGTGAGAACCAAGGGAGGGAGAGGGAGCATCATAGCCCGTTTCAGGCAGAGGGCAGCCAGTGCAAAGGCCCTGGGGTAGGATCATATCTGATGTGTTTGAAGAGCAGTGAGGAAGCCTTTGTGGCTGGAGTGGAGAGATCAAGAGTTAAAATGGGAAGAGGTGATGGCAGAAAGGAGTTAGGGGCAGAATGTACAGAGCCTTGTGGGCCATAGGGAGGACTTGGACTTTTATTCTGTGAGAGATGAGAACCACTGAGTGTTCTGAACAGAGGAGGGACCTGACTGACTCAGGGACCCGACTGACCCCGGCTTCTGGGGGCCTACAATGGCAAAAACCAAGAGATCAGGACAGAGGCAATAGCACTAGTTGAGGGGCATGAAACACCCGGTATCAAGGTGCTAAATAAATGAACACATTTACAAAACGGAGCTAATGACAGAGTTTGGACTCTCAGCCAGATTCTAGAACCCTTGGCTCAGTTCCAGTCCCAGCTCCATTCTTCTTTGTTCTGTACCGTCTTTACCTTTTGTATGTCTGTACCTTTCTTATCTATACCTTTCATATACCTGAGCCTCAGTTTCTGTATCCATAAAATGGGGTTAGCACTTAGCACAGAGCTTGGTCCATGGTAGATGCTCAGTTAATCAGAATTTTTCATCAGGCATAGAGTTCAAGAGCATGGTGTCAGGAACGGAGTTCAAATCCCAGCTCCTGATGGCTCTGTGATTTAGGCAAGTCATGAAGCATTTCTGTACCTCAGTTTCTACACTGGGCCATCTGCCCTCAGAGCTTTGTTAGGATGACATGAGTTTCTAGAAGTAAATGTCTGGTTGGTGCCTGGCACACAGTAGGCGCATTATGACCATTAGAGTCACTTCCAGCTTTCCCACCCAGATGCTGTCCCCAAAACTTTTTTTTCAAAAAGATTCATCTGGGCAGCTGGGATGCCCATTCCTTAGACATATAATTCTGGGAAGGCAGGGGGTTGGGGGTGGCGAGCCAGCCTGGCTGGGTGATTAAGACCTTGAGCTGCTGCAGGCCTTGGAGACTTGGCCAGTATCCGGAAGCCGTGTGGGCTGGGTGGCACTTGATGTCCTGGCACCATCATTGTGACTAGGCAGCCTGTGTTAGTTCCCTTATCTCCTATGCCCACTGTACCAAGCAGGCTGGCTATCATGCCAGCAAAGCCAGGACCCAAGAGCCGCCTCTCCACCCCTGCCCACAGCCTGGCCGATGGCCCAGCTTTCCTACGCCTTTTCCCCAACCACTGTCAAATCTTTAGCTCTACCTCTTCAGGTATCTGTCAAAGAAAAGGTCTGGGTTGGAGCCAGAGGGGCCTGGTTTTGATTCACAGCTTCGTCCCTTACCAGCTATGCGGTCTGAGCAAGCAGCTCAGTTTGCCCTCTCTGTCAAATGAGACCACGCTCCTGGTTAGTGTTTGTTGAAGCCTTGTACCCGAGACTTGTACTAAGTGATTTTTGAGCATCGAGTCCTGGCAACACCTACGAAGCAAATGCGAGTATTAGTCCCATTCTCCAGACAGGAAAACGGCAGCCTGGAGAGGATAAAGGCTTGTTGGTTTCCCCACCTGTATTGCAGGGGAATGAATGACATGATTGTTACATGATTGTTCCGCTTGTTACAAGGAGAGCACATGAAACATGCTGGCGCAGACTCGGGCTCAGTACGTGTTTTTGGTTCATGGCCTAGAGACCAGGAGGCAGCAAATTCCATAATAGGCCAGAGAATAAAAATTTTCAGCTTTGTGGGCCATGTACAGTCTCTATTGCTGCTGCTCAAGCCTGCCATTGTAGTGTGAAAACCACTAGAAGTTTGAAAACAAGCATGGCAGTGTACCACGAAAACTTGATTGATGGCCACTGACATTTGAATTCCACATAATTTTCACGTGACAAAATAGTCTTCCTCTTTTGATGTTTTGCAGCCATTTAAAAATGTGAAGACCACTTATGGCTTTAGGTCATATGAAAACAAGCCAGTGGGTGGGTTTGACTCACTGGTGGCATTTGTCCCAGTTGGTAAAAACACTTTAGGCGTTAGGCAAAATAATGGTTCCCCTTCCCCAAAGATGTCCTCATCCTAATTTCTGGAACCTGTGACTGTGTTACATTACATGGCAAAAGGGCAAAAGGGAATTCGGAGAAGGGAATAAATTAAGGATTTTGAGATGGGGAGATTATCCTGGATTATCTCGGTGGGCCAAGGACAATGGCCCTTATTAAGGAAAGAGAGAGGCTAGGAGGAGCCAGAGAAGGAGGCAGTGGCAGTGGACACAGATGTGGGCTTCATGGGAATGCCAGTTTTGAGGAAAAGGAAGAGGCCATGAGCCAAGGAAAAAGGGCACCTTCTAGAAGCTGGGATAGGCAGGGGGAAAGGATCTACAGAAGGAATGCAGCCCTGCCTACACCTTTATTTTAGCCTGGCATGATGCACTTTGGACGTCTGACCTCTAGAGCCTGAAGATAATCGATTTGTATTGTTTTAAGCCACCAAGTTTGTGGGGACTTGTTACAGCAGTCATAGGAAACTCATACAGATGCTAACTCGGCTCTGCTGCTCACCATCTTTGTGGGTACCTGCACATTATTTCTCTCTGAGGCCCAGTTTCAGCATCTGTCAAATGGGGGTATAATGATAGGATCAGCCTCACAAAGTCATTATAAGGATAAACTGAGTTCATCTGTGTAACGTTTTAGAAGCGTGCCCACCACATGGCAAACAGCTCAGTAAATGGAGGCATTGGGGCATTTGTAATTTTCTTATTACCTTGCAGCATTGTTACAAAGATTCAGCAAGTTCCCATACCGCAGAGTTTGGATCAGTCTCATTATCGGAAAACATCAGTATTCGCCTCGCTCCTCCCTCCATCCCCACCCACTAATGGTAGTGAGAACTAGTGGAACCCATCAGATGTCAGTACCAACATTCCCGCGTGTATGGCACTAGGCCAAGCCCCACCAGGCCCCGAGTCAAGCCTATGCCAGGTGCCCCTGTCTGCATCTTTAGTTCCATCCTACAGAGGAATAACTCAAGTTTACACAGCAAGGACGTGGCTCAGCTGTCCCATAGGCAGCCGTTTTTCTGAGAGCCATCCATCTGTGACCTTCCCACACACGCCTGGTCATGCTCCTGCTCAAACACCCTTAGAGGTTCCCACTCACTCACCAAACCTGGAGTAGGGACCACCTACGTGTTGCTAGGTGACTGGGCTAGCTGCTTTCCTTCCTTGAGCTTTGGTTTCCTCTGCTGTAAAATGGGTTGATGACAAGACCTCTAGTGTGGTGAAGAGCAGGGAGCCAGTGTCTGAAAGGTCCTCTGTTAGCACCAGCCATTATGTGGCTGCTCCCACTTTGCCCGTCTGGCTCCTATTCAGCTGACACAAAAAACTTTCAGCTCTCCCTTACCTCTCCTCCCGCCTTACAGGTCTCACCTCTCAGATGGTAGAAATATGCTCTTGTGTTTCCCCTTCATGCTTGTAATCGTTTTGAGTTTTTATATATTTGCATGACTAATCCATGTGGAATTGTTTTGCTATGTATAGAGGGGGATGGAATTAACTTAATTTTCTTCCAAATGCACAGCCACGCCTCCTGACCGATTTGTCCTTTCCCTGCCAAATAGAAATTCCACATTTGTCACGTATTAAATTCTTTTATGTATATAATTCACAAATTATTTTTTAAATGTGCACACCTGGAAAACTCTAAGCTGCATTTTAATTTTTAATCTTAGCTTCACAGTTAACCCTTAAACCACATGGGGGTTAGAGGTGCTGAGCCTCTCTGCAGTTTAAAATCTGTGTATAACTTTTGACTCCCCCAAAAACTTTTCTAATAGACTACTGTTGACAGGAAGCCTTACCAATAACAAGCAGTCAAATAACACATGTTTTGTATGTTATGTATATTATATGCTGTATTCTTCAATAAAGGAAGCTGGAAAAAAGTGTTAAAGAAAATCACAAGGAAGAGAAAATGCATTTACAGTGCTGTACATATTTATCGAGAAATATCTGCGTATCACTGGACCCGCGCAGTTCAAACCTGTGTTGTTCAGGGGTCAATTGTATAGACATGGATTATACATTACAGTTATTCACTTAACAAACTTTTCTTGAGTGCTTGTTCTATGCCAGGCACTGGGGACACAGCCACTTTCAAAACATATAAATCCCTGCCTGTGGATATGTGGGCAGACAACCATCAATGTGGAAATGTGTGACTGTCGACAGGTGGTGATATGGAACGAAATAAGGTGATGGGACCTCGGAGGGGACCATTTTAGAATGGTGGGAGAAAGCCTCTCCTGGGAGGTGTTGTTTGAGCAGGGGCCTGAAAGAGGTGGAGCCACGTGGATATCTTGGGAGAGAACTTTCTAGGCAGAGGAAGCAAGTGCACAGGTCCTGAGACGAGACCATGCCTGGGGAGTTTTTCGTGTAACCAGGAGGCCAGTGAGGCTGGGCTGGAATGAGCGAAAGGGAGAGAGGGAGGAGGTGAGGGCGGTGAGGGGAGAGGGCAGAGCAGGCCTGGCCTGTGGGCCATGGTGAAGAGTTGGGCTTCTCCTCTGAGTGAGGTAGGAGCCATGGAAGGTTCTGGGCAGAGGAGAGACGTACCCTGACTCAGGCGTTGACAGGCTCCTCTGGCCACAGTGGAAGGAACAGACAGTGTGGGGTAAGGATGTGGCCTGGGAGACCAGGGTGGAGACACCTGCACTGGTCCAGGCAGGAGATGTGACAAGGGTGAGGAATGGCTGGATTCTGGGTAGATTCTGAATGCAGGGCTGATGTTGAGCAGAGAGGCGTCCCAGATTTCTGGCCTGAGTGCTCTGGACAATGGAGCTGCCATTTCTGAGTCGAGGCAGGTTGGGGGACAATCAGGGAGGGACTCGGCTGGCAGTGCTGAGTGTGAGATGCTCATGAAAACCCCTTGTGGGGCACTGGGAGGCAGGTGTCACAGGGGCATGCAGCTCAGGAGGCCAGTCCCTCCCCAGGGACTGACATTTGGGAATCATCGGGACGGACCTGGCCGGCCGTTGAAGTCCTGAGTCTGCAGGAGTATCCCCAAGGGACCTAGTGTATCTGGGAAGAGAAGAAGCTGTGGCCTGGGCACTGCTCAGAATGGGTGGGGTGGGACTAGCTGGCCTTTGAGCTGGCAGGGACTTAGGAACCGCAAGATTTCTTTGGGAGGCTTGGTCATTCAAGGGCATGGCTTGGGCCCTCAGGCCTCGCCTGTTTGCTGAAGCCTGTGGGCCAGGGTCAGGTGGGGTGATCAGAGAGGTATGGGGGTGGAGGGTAGGGGACGTTGCTTGGCTCTGAGGCAGCAGCTGTAATTATTGAGTACCAACTGTATTTGACCACACTGTATAATTCCATGCTAACTGTATGCCCAATAAATATATATTCCCACTGACCATACCCCCATGCCAGATGGATGCAGTTAACTATACTGTATACAACTGGCCCCAATGGCTGCTGGGAGATACAGTGAAATTAAAGGAGTATATTACAGTTTACATGGGGGTGGACGATTGGTATGGGGGGTACAGCCAGCTGACTCTGTACCCTCTACTGATTGTATACCCCCACGTTGGCTATGCAACTTCGTGCGTGCTGTATACCTCCCACCAGCTGTATACCTCCACTCCTACTGTATATCCCACACTGCAAACACCCCCATGGCAATTGTCTACCTCCATGTCTGCTATATGACTCCACACTGACTGTGCCCCATGATGGCGGTACCCTTGTACCTACTACATATCCCTACATTGGTTGAACACTCCTACACTGAACAATATTACCATATTGTGCATTTCAACTGTAAACCCCACACCAACCGTATACCTCCTGGCATCCCATGCCTGGTCTTTGACCGGTTTTGGTTTTATGCTTTAGCCCTATTTCACAGTTAAGGAAACAGGCTCTGGGAAGGCAAGGCACTGGCCTAAGTAAGTGTCTTCTGGCTCAGTGGGGCAGAAGGAACATTGGAATCCAGGGCCACGCAGTAGGATGTCGGCTCCAGGAGGACAGACCCATCAGATTGGGTCTCTGATTTGTTACTGTACCTGGTGCCCGTCTCAGGGCCTGCTCCCAGGAGGCACTCAATAAATACTTCTACAAAACAATACCTTCAGGATTTACAATTGTGAGGGTGCAGGGGTGATAAGCTCAGGTGTGTGGCCTTGGGGGCCACAAAAGAACCTGCTGGGGGCAGTGCCAGGCAGGGATGTGGCGCCAGTGGCGCTGCCAGCCCCAGTTTGCCAGTTTTCAAGAGGCTGGCCATGTGGATTTTTATACAGGCTCTCCTAATGTTTAACTGTTGGCATTTAATTTTTTTAAAATGCAGCTCAAAATAAAAAACATCCATCGGTTTGAGAATTTTTAAGCTTGAATACTCCACAGTTGGGTGTTTGGGTCAGCCGTCTGCCGGTTTTGCGGCGCCCCGCTAGAAATTGCTCTCCCTGTCCCTCAGTTTCCCTACTTAGAGAATGGGGCGATATCAGGCGCCCTTTCGGGGTTGGGAAGCGTGCTAGGCGGTGTGGCCCCGGGCGTGGAGGGAGCGGGCCAAGCGCGGGCGCGAAGGCACTGCGTTCCGTGGGTGGGGGCTGGGCAGGGGGCGGAGAGGGCTAAATCCGGCGGGCGGGTGAGTGGCGGGA
>NW_006431558.1:761511-768893 GCF_000325575.1 Pteropus alecto | reverse complement strand
CTCCTCCCTCCCTCCCTCGGTCCCCTCCCCCCGCCGCGGCTCGGCTGGGGCTGGTCAGACCGGTTTGGGTTGCCCCGCCCGGCTCTTTGCTGGGAGGAACCGCCGCCAGTCAGTCCATCCGTCCTTCCCTCGGGACGCCCGCACAGCCAGACTTCGGGGCCGGGCGCCCACAGGGATGGGGGGCGAGCGGCAACATTACTATGGGAAGCACGGTAGGCAGCTCCCCTCGCGCACCCGGGCATGGCCACGGGGGCTGGGTGGGTGCAGCGGAAATGCCGATCTCCGCCTGTAGCCCCCTGCACGTCACTTGCCAGCACCCCTCACCCGAAGGGCCTGCCTCGGAATTGCCCTCCTCTGGGGTCCCACCTTGGACCCTCTCTTCTCCACCTGGCTCCCAGGTGGCTCCCACTCCAGCCCCCTCCACAGAGGGTGGCCTCCAGCTCCAGCTGCTACAACCCCTACCCCAGCCCTGGCTTGCGCTGCGGGGGCTGCTCGCCTGGAGGTTGGGGGAGGCAGAAAATCTGCAGTCTCTGAAATTTACTCCTGGCGCCAAAGATACCCCTAGGGGCGCCCATCTGGGAGAGGGGTTCTCCCAATCCCTTCTTGGCCCACCCAACTCAAACTTGCTGATTTTCAGGAACTCCACAGAAGTACGACCCCACCTTCAAAGGACCCATTTACAACAGGTAAGGGCCTGAGCTCCTGTGTGTGGCGGGGATGTCTCTGCTAACACTGCCCCACCCATTTCTTCACACTCCCCCAGTTCCTTCTCAAGGAACTGGTGATAAATATTTGCAATTTGATGATAAAAAGACTAATTTCTTTAATATACAGAGAGTCCTTACAAATGTTTTTTTTCTTTTTAGTTCAGGCAAAAGACTGGAACATAATTTCTAGAACAAGAAATACTATAGACAATGAAGTTATAGGAAAATGCTCAAACTTACTAGAAAATAAAGGAATGTAATTTAAAACAATAACCAAATAGAATTTCCCATCACAGATTAGTAAAGATTAAATAGATTAATACATGTTCTGCTCTGAAACTAATTATTGCAGTTTTTGTTCCAAAGATTATTGGTAAAAAATTCTCCATAAACCTTGCACACATGGACAAAAATGTATGAAATAGCTGTCTTTTTAAAAATGGCAAAAATCCAACCATCTGAATGTCCGTCCATCCTTTAGAATTAGTTTGCTAAATTACAGTGGATCTTTGAATAATAATATTGCACAGCCGTTAAAATGTACGAGTCCTGAGTATGACATGGATCCCTCAATATATTAAGCAAAAAAAGCAAGATACAGAACAGTGGTGTTTCATATAACACTTGAGTTAAAAAATTTTTTTAAACATTTGTACCCAAAGGACTCACAAGAAATCATTAACAGAGGTTACTTATGGGCAGGAATATGTGAGGGAGAGATTTATTTCTTTATTGTATACATTCTCATGTGGCTTTAATTATTTAATTCATATTTAATCTTATAAAAATAGTTTAAAAAATATGTGATGCTGGTAAAAATGTGGGGAAATGGGCACTTTCAATCAAAAGAGAGCTGGACATGGCTGTGAACTGCTTTGAAAACAGTGTAGCATTAGGTACTAAAATTTAAAATGCATGTGTACTTTCACTCAGGGACAAGTGTCCAAATAACACATGGATGTATGTGAGCAGGGTACAATGGATTATGACACCCAGGACACCAAGGCTCCCACCCTGACACTGTCCTTTGCTCTCCAGGGGCTGCACAGACATCATTTGTTGTGTGTTCCTCCTCCTGGCCATTGTGGGCTACGTGGCTGTGGGGATCATAGGTGAGTGGAGGAGGGGACAGGACTTGCGGTTCCAAGTTCCAGTGCAAGATAGCGAGCCACAGCCTTGGGGGCAGGAGTGGGACTGGTGCTAGGGAGTGGCTAGCGCCTCAGTGTCCCTGGATCCCTCCACAGCTTGGACCCACGGGGACCCTCGAAAGGTGATCTACCCTACCGATAGCCGAGGCGAGTTCTGTGGACAGAAAGGCACGAAAAATGCGTAAGTCCAGCTCCTTGGGGCCTGATGGGTCTGTGGAGCAGTGCGCAGGAGGGCTTCCCCCACCTACGTCCATTCATTAGTCCAGTCAACAAGTATGTATGAAACTCCCACCATCCCCAGCTGCTGTTCTAGGCTCTGTGGACACAGCATGGAATGAGACATTAAGAGTCTCATTAAGAAGGAGTTCTTTTATCTCACTTGTAAAAGTGAGGCCTGCATCATGCCTTGGTTGTGTGATCTAGGGCAAGTGTCTCAACCTTTCTGGGCCTTACTTTCCTCAACTCTAAAATGGGGAGCATAACAATCCCACCCTCAGAGGGCTGCTGTTATGGTTTGATGAGCCTATACATGCAGAGCTTAGACTAGCACCTCGCATAGAGTTGCTACAGCAGTTATTGTTAATTATTGTTGTTGTTTTCATTAAGATATTTTGTATAGGGTGGTCGAGGAATCTTGACAGTTTCCATCTCCCTCTCCCCACCCCAGGAACAAACCCTACCTGTTTTATTTCAACATTGTGAAATGTGCCAGCCCCCTGGTCCTGCTGGAATTCCAGTGTCCCACCCCCCAGGTAACTTGTCCCCTCTCTGTGCCCTTCTCTATCCCCGATTCCTATCACCGGGTCCTTTTCCTTCCATAGTGATGGCTCCTCTCCCAGCTTTTTCTTTTTTCCCTGGTGAACGGGAGATGGAACTTCTGTTCTGTGAGGGGATTGGGTATCTGATCCCACCCAACCCTGCTTCCCGCCCCCCCAAGATCTGCGTGGAGAAGTGCCCTGACCGATACCTCACCTACCTGAATGCTCACAGATCCCAGGACTTTGAGTATTACAAGCAGTTCTGCGTGCCTGGCTTCCAGAACAACAAGGTGAGGGGAGCCCAGGCGGGGCCAGGTGGAGGGCATTGGCCTGGGAGATGAACCCCCGTCCCCGCCTCTCTCGGCAGGGTGTGGCTGAGGTGCTTCGGGATGGCGACTGCCCTGCTGTCCTCACTCCCAGCACACTCTGTGAGTCTAGGGTCTCATGAGCTTTGGTGGAGAGTGGGAAGGTTTCGGGGCTCAACTTGACTGCTGTCCCATCCCTTGCTCCATGCAGTGGCCCGGCGATGCTTCCCAGCCATCCACGCCCACAAAGGGGTCCTCATGGTGGGCAATGAGACGACCTATGAGGATGGGCACGGCGCTCGGAAAAACATCACAGAGCTGGTGGAGGGTGCCAAGTGAGGATCACAGCCCACCATACTGGCATTCTGCTTTCCTGGGTGGGACAGGGCGTCCCTGGGGCTGGCTGATCAGGGTGAGGGTCTGACTACCTTTGACTACCTTACTTCAGGAAAGCCAACGGGGTCCTGGAGGCACGGCAGCTGGCCATGCGGATATTTGAAGATTACACAGTCTCTTGGTACTGGATTGTCATGTAAGTTGGGAGGGACGGTGGCCCTCCCTGGGCTGGGCAGTCTGGGTAAGAGGGTGGGGCCTGCTCATGCTCCCATTTTGGCCCCCAGAGGCCTGGTCATCGCCATGGTGATGAGCCTCCTGTTCATCGTGTTGCTCCGCTTCCTGGCTGGCATTATGGTCTGGGTGATGATTGTCATGGTGATTCTGGTGCTGGGCTATGGTAAGTCTTCCCTTTCCTTGCGCCATCCCCTCCCCAGAGTCTGCAAAATACCCATTCAGTGGCCCGGCAGGAATCTTCTGAGCCATCAGATGTCCTCTATCTTTTACTTGACATATTTGTGAAGATGTTCAGTTCAGTGTTGTTTATGGCAGCAGACACTGGGAAACAATCAATGGTCATTACTTGGGGATGGGTTAAACCATAGTCTTCCCGACCGGGGCCTGAATCTATATGTCATCGACACTGAAAGGCACACGCAAGTAGACTACCTAGCACAGTGGCTAAGGATGCATGCTCTGGCCCCAGAAAGCTGGGGTTTCAAATGCTGTTTCTGCCAACTCCTCGCTCTGTGACCTTGGCAAAATGACTCAACTTCCCTGTGCATCAATTTCTTCTATAAAAAGGGGATGGTTAGTATTTACTAGTTAGTAGGTTTACTGAGAAGGTAGTGTGTGCAGGTGATGGAAGAGGGCCCTGAAGAGCCGAGGCCTATAGAACCCAGAGGCCACGCACAAAACCCAGTGCTTTATATTCTGATTATTCATTTAAACTTTCCAGGAGGAAACATGCCTGATATGTAACCCAGTCTCAGGACCCAGATATTAAAATATTCATGTTAATAGTAGTTTCTAGCTGGATGCTGGCAGTTTAGGTGACTAGGCTTTTTTTTTTTACTTTTCTTGTATTTTACAATTTTCTTTTGCAAAGAGCTAAGGGGAATGCTGAAAATCCCTAATGCTACCCTAGTGGACGTTAACACCCATGTCCTCCCTCCCAACCCATGAATCATTATTACAGGGTGGCAAGATCAGAGGAAAGCCTCAGGCCACACAGCGTACTGACATCTATTCATTCGTTCATTTACCAAACATGTTTGAGTGCCTACTGTGTCCTGGGCAGTTTTCTAGGTCTTGGGCTTAGAGCGATGAATAAAAGGATGAATTCTTGCTCCCGTGCAGCTTATGTTCTTGGGGATATGAGGGAGATAGATAAGAAACTAGAAAACTCTCGAGGATGTCAAAGCAGAGAAGAGGGATAAGAAGCTGGAGCGTGAGAGGGTAAAATTCTAAAGAGGGGAAGGGTTTCTGGAAGGTCTCATGAGATGGTAACTTTTCAGCAGCAACTGGAGGATGTAAAGGCTCTAGTTGGGGAGAGAATATATCAGGCAGTGAGATCAGCAAGTGCAAAAGCCCTGAGTGAGGAGCAAGCAATGGTAGCCAGCCTCTGTTTTTGCTTCTGTTAAATCGGGGTGGTTATACCTGCTTTGCAAAGTTGAGGGAGCAGTCGGTAGGCTGAGGTCAGTTGTAGCGAGCATGGCAATTCCCCCGTGCAGGAATATTTCACTGTTACATGGAGTATGCCCGACTGCGAGGTGAGGCCGGCTCCGACGTCTCCCTGGTGGACCTCGGCTTTCAGACAGACCTTCGTGTGTACCTGCACTTGCGACAGACCTGGATGGCCTTCAGTGAGTCCCAGCTCCCCACTCCTGCCCCAAGTGAGGCCTGGGAAGGAGTGGGGAGCCCGGACAGCTGACAGACTCAGACACTCTCTGCCCCCTGCAGTGATAATTCTGAGCATTATCGAGGTTATTATCATCTTGCTGCTAATCTTTCTACGGAAGAGAATTCTCATTGCCATTGCGCTTATCAAAGAAGCCAGCAGGTGAGTGACAGGGCCTCAGGCTGGGATGGTACCAGGGCTGCTTGGGCCCTGATGCCCATGTCTCTGTTCCTCCCCAGGGCCGTGGGATACGTGATGTGCTCCATGCTGTACCCACTGGTCACCTTCTTCCTGCTGTGCCTTTGCATCGCCTACTGGGCCAGCACTGCTGTGTATCCACTGTCAGACCCCAATCCCTAGCCCCAGGAATGGCTAAGGACCAGACTTACCTGGAAGTGACCTGTGGCTTGGAGAAAGGGCCTGATGGGAAAAGGGATCCTTTCTCACAAGCCCCTGGGGTGTTTAATCTCAGATCTCAGGTTCCTTAACGAGTCTCCAGTTTCCTGTCTACTTCCAATGAAGCCATTTATAAGATCTTTGATGATGCCACTGACTGCCCAGTTGCTGGGAAAACCTGCAACCCTGAGGTGGGTATCCAGAGGTGGTGGGCAGCTATCAAGAGCTCATAGAGGATCTGAAATCTTTCGTCATACTTGGGGACCATTCAACCAAATTTGGGTCCTGCTCTCTCTCATGTGCTGGATGTGGGGGGCATGGATCCAACTTGGCACCCCACCTCCCCAAGAACTGGACCATCCACCTTTTTCACCTTGACTTTATTTTCTGTCCCAAACCCAGTAAACTTCCAGTTCTTGTGTCTGGAACCCCTTCCTTGCCTTCCACAAGCCCCTATCCTGAACCCTGTGGTCCTCATACTGATCTCTGCCACTCACTGATATATGACCCCACCCCGACCCCCTAGCCTATCTTGCCTCACTGACACCCATTGAGTCCATGACCCCTGGTCTTACTTCTAGAACCCCTTGACTTAACTCTGATCCCCATGACTCCTGTCCCACCCTGTGGTATAGCTAACCCAGACCCGATGCCCAGAGCTCACTCTGAACCCCAGGCCCCTGTGTTGTGACTGGTCTCTGCATCCCCCCGCCAGACCTTCTCCTCTTCCAATGAATCCCGCCTGTGCCCTGGTGCCCACTGCCAGTTCGCCTTCTACGGTGGTGAGTCAGGCTACCACCGGGCCCTGCTGGGCCTGCAGATCTTCAATGCCTTCATGTTCTTCTGGCTGGCCAACTTCGTCCTGGCTCTGGGCCAGGTCACGCTAGCTGGGGCCTTCGCCTCCTACTACTGGTCCCTGCACAAACCAGATGACCTGCCTGCCTTCCCTCTCTTCTCTGCCTTCAGCAGGGCGCTCAGGTGGGACCCTGGGTGGGCTGGGGGTCAGGGAAAGATGGGGTGAAGGAGGCCAGGCCCAGCCACTGACCGTGCCTTTGGCCCTCAGGTACCACACAGGCTCTCTGGCCTTTGGTGCCCTCATCCTGGCCATTGTGCAGATCATCCGAGTGATGCTGGAGTACTTGGATCAGCGCCTGAAAGGTGAGGCCTGCTGGCTGTTGGCTTTGGCCTTAAATTGGGAGGCGGGGCCGAGAGGCAGATCATGACTGGTTCTTGTTTGGGCTAAGGTGGTAGGAAAGTGATTGGTTTCCTACCAATGGTGCAGGGGAGTAAGGGTGCTGAAGGGCTTGGGTGGTTGGTTCCTGCAGTGGAAGAGCTACTGAGAGCCCACTGGGTGGCATTCTCACTCCGAGGGGGCGGGGCCAATAGGCTGAGGCTGCCATTGGTTCCTGAAGAGAGGGTTGGGCTGAGATTTGTTTGCACAGGTTAGGCGGGGTGTATAAGACTGTTCTTTGTAACAGGGTCTGTGGAGCTGGGATTGGGTGTCCTATGGGCTGGGGCCAAGGAGTCTGCAAGGATTGGCTTCTGCCTGGAAGGCGGGGCCAGAGCAGCAGTATGGGTTGTGATTGGTTCCTGTCTTGGAGGCTGGGCTGAAGAACTTCCAAGATTGGGTCTCTCATTGGGGCACACCCCCTAGGGTCCTGATCAAGAAGTCTCCCTGTCTCTTTGAGAAAGTGGGCTCCTGGAGTCCTGCTCTGTGGCAAGTGTACATAATGAGGAAGAGGGCAATCTCCCCTTATCTCCACGTTCCTCCATTCTCTCCCAGCTGCAGACAACAAGTTTGCCAAGTTTCTCATGACCTGTCTCAAATGCTGCTT
>NW_006431558.1:759510-761293 GCF_000325575.1 Pteropus alecto | reverse complement strand
CTACATCATGGTGAGTAGGCCTCGGACCCAGAATCAACCTGCCAGTTCCTGCTGGGTGGGAAGAACCCTCATTCCTATCCAGGGGGCCTGATCCTCCCCTCCTACCCCACTCCAGATCGCCATCTATGGCACCAACTGCTGCACCTCAGCCAGGAATGCCTTCTTCCTGCTCATGAGAAACATCATCAGGTCAGGGAAAACACCATCCTCTCGCTGCCTCCCTCCTCCCCAGGCTTCTGAGCTAGCATTCACACCTGCTCCTTATCCTTCCCTGCAGAGTGGCTGTCCTGGACAAAGTTACTGACTTCCTCTTCCTGTTGGGCAAACTTCTGATTGTGGGTAGTGTGGGTGAGTGCCACTCACTCAGCTTGTGGGGGTGTGGGGTCCCCATGTCTTATGTGATGGCTGGGGTCTTCTGGAGGGCACTACTCGTTTAACCAGAACCCTCACCATCTTGGTTTTCTCTTCCTCTCCAGGGATCCTGGCTTTCTTCTTCTTCACCCACCGTATTAGGATTGTACAAGACACAGCACCGCCCCTCAATTATTACTGGGTTCCTATACTGGTATGGACCTTGAGGGTGGGTGGAAGTGGTGGGAGAAGGAGGCGTTGGGGCTCACCTGGCCTCCTTTGACTGGACAGATGTGGGTGGGGGTCAGAAGTAGGGGATTGGTTATTTATTCAGCCCACAAACATCTGTAAAGCACCTACCGTGTACCAGGAACAGGGGGAGTAAGGGCTTCTCTCTGGAAGCTTTATAGTTTAGAGGTAAATAGACATTAATCAATAATGATATGGGTGGATGCATGCTTGCAAACTGGTACATGCCACGGGGAAAAATTAGGGAACTGTTTGAGCCTGAGGTAGAGGATTTGGGCAGGTGTAAGAGTCCAGGTGGCTTCACTGCAGAAGTGATGACAGATCTAAGATCTGAAAGAGATGCAGGAAATATCTAGGTAGAGGGAACAATAAGAACAGAGGCCCTGAGGCAGAACCATGCCAGGAGCAGTGAGAAAACCAGTGTTGTGGCTGGTGTGGAGGGAGTGAAGGGGGAAGAAGGTGGAGGAGCTAAGTCATCACCTTAAGGAATACCGTATCTGAGGGCAGGCCTTGGAGCCCTATGACCTAGATTTTTATCTTAGTCCTCTTTTTTGCTAGTTTTAGGATGTGTAACTTTGGACAAGTTATTTAATCTCTCTAAGGTCCACTTGCTAGAGTCAATTTCACATACCTATCAAGGCCCTGTGAGTCACTATATTGCTGGAGGTACAGCAATTGTTGGGACAGACGCAGTCTAGTGGGGACGTAGGCATTAAACCTGTAATGTCCTAAACATGCAGCCAGATGAAGGTCTCAGAGGAGGGGTGCTCAGTACTAGGAATGCATAAAAGAGGGTCTAGATGTCAGAGGCGGCTTCTTGGAGGAGCTGGTACCTGAGGACTTGATGTTTGAGCTTAAAGCAGAACGACGAGAAGGCATGATAAACTATACTAAATCAGGGCAACAGCATGTGCCAAGGCCCTGGGGTTATTAAAGAGAGCAAGAAATGTCCTGTGGACAGTTGGGCCCTGCCCACAGGATGAGGAGTTGGGTTGTTAGTATAAGGCTTATTAGCAGAAGGATGACATAATCCCCGCCTGGGAGGGACCTGGTGAGGGGACCAGGTGGGAACAGCTCCTGTCCCCTTACCCAGACAGTGATCGTTGGCTCCTACCTGATTGCCCATGGCTTCTTCAGCGTCTACGGCATGTGTGTGGACACGTTATTTCTCTGTTTCTGTGAG
>NW_006431558.1:743912-754328 GCF_000325575.1 Pteropus alecto | reverse complement strand
TGGGGAGGGGGTGAAGGGGGAAGAAGGTGGAGGAGCTAAGTCATCACCTTAAGGAATACCGTATCTGAGGGCAGGCCTTGGAGCCCTATGACCTAGATTTTTATCTTAGTCCTCTTTTTTGCTAGTTTTAGGATGTGTAACTTTGGACAAGTTATTTAATCTCTCTAAGGTCCACTTGCTAGAGTCAATTTCACATACCTATCAAGGCCCTGTGAGTCACTATATTGCTGGAGGTACAGCAATTGTTGGGACAGACGCAGTCTAGTGGGGACGTAGGCATTAAACCTGTAATGTCCTAAACATGCAGCCAGATGAAGGTCTCAGAGGAGGGGTGCTCAGTACTAGGAATGCATAAAAGAGGGTCTAGATGTCAGAGGCGGCTTCTTGGAGGAGCTGGTACCTGAGGACTTGATGTTTGAGCTTAAAGCAGAACGACGAGAAGGCATGATAAACTATACTAAATCAGGGCAACAGCATGTGCCAAGGCCCTGGGGTTAAAGAGGGCAAGAAATGTCCTGTGGACAGTTGGGCCCTGCCCACAGGATGAGGAGTTGGGTTGTTAGTATAAGGCTTATTAGCAGAAGGATGACATAATCCCCGCCTGGGAGGGACCTGGTGAGGGGACCAGGTGGGAACAGCTCCTGTCCCCTTACCCAGACAGTGATCGTTGGCTCCTACCTGATTGCCCATGGCTTCTTCAGCGTCTACGGCATGTGTGTGGACACGTTATTTCTCTGTTTCTGTGAGTGAGCCCTCACCCTGATTCTTGATGGGCCCTGACTCCCTTCTCCACTCTGGGCAAAACATCTTCCTCCCATGGGGCTACATATTCACCTACCTGGTGCCCCCAGCTTCCCAGGGACTGGCTGTCCCTCATCCTAGGGCCCTTGCATGCCCTCTCGGCTTCCTCCCCATGCTCGGAGCTGCTCCGTCCTATTGTCCCCTGGTCCAGGCTGCAACTGGGACGCTCTGCCCCTGGGCCCTTGGCTTCCGAGTTTCCGGCTTTTTGGGGCGGGGATTAGTGGCTGCCACTAACTCTGGTCTCTCCATCTGTCTGTTTTTTTTTTCTCTCTTTTCCTCTCCTCCATGCCTGCTGGCTTCCCTGTTCTACCCTGCCTCCCTCTCCCCCTCCCTTCCTGACCACCTCATTTTCCCCATGCTGGTTCCTGGGGGGAGCCCAGGTGAGGACCTGGAAAGGAATGACGGCTCTCAGGAGCGACCCTACTTCATGTCGCCTGAGCTGAGAGACATCCTGTTGAAGGGGAGTGCGGAGGAGGGGAAGCGGGCGGAAGTCGAGGAGTAGGAGGAGTAGAGAAGGAAGGAGGCCGGCTTGGGGCCGGGCAGGCCTCCTCGTTTCCTCCCTGTAGACTGGGGGTGCATGCGGGGCTCCCTTGCCTGGGAGTGTGGGGAGCGTGTTTGCCTCCCATTCTTGAGCCCACTGTAGTCCGCCCCTCCCCAGTCCCAGTGTGTCTTGCTTCTTAACCCTCTGAGGCTTCTCTGTGGTCCCTGCCCACCCACCCTGTCCCCAGAGGCCCCTACCTGTGGTCTCCCCTGATGCCACCTGCTCTGGGGTCTGTCTCTGCAGTGGAGGACCTAGAGAGGAATGATGGCTCAGCTGAGAGGCCTTACTTCATGTCTTCCAACCTCAAGAAGCTTTTGAACAAGACCAACAAGAAGCTGGTGGAGTCCTGAAGGCCCTGCCTTGCCCTGCTTCCCAGGAAAGTTTCTCACTGGGTGCTCAGCAGCTGGAGCAGAACCCCCCAGCCCATAGAGCTGACCGGAAGTCCTGTCACTGCTGCCCCCATCCAATTACCACCAGTTTCTGGGGACCTGGAGGATTTATGGTATCTTCTCCCTGCGGCAAGGGGCAGTTGGACTTTCCGTGGCAGCCCCCACGACTGTGCAGCGTGTCACTCCAGTCCTCACTGGCCCGGATAGGGAGAAGTTCTGTGAGGGCCCTTGCTGTGTCTGGCATGCGATGGAGCCCAACTTCTGTGGGCTGCCTCAAGCTTCCTGTTCCCTCTTATGGCGTGATGACGGTGTTTTTTGTCTGCTCAAGCCAGGACTGAGCCCCTTCTCCATAACCGAACAGCTGGCTCACACAGACTGCCACATGCCTTTCTCTATTATTTTTTTAACTTGGCCATGCATTAAAGGGTCTATTAGCTTTTTTCTGTCTCAACAGCTCAGATGGGGCCACTGAGGAGTGCCTTCAGTTACCTGGCATAGCTGGGGTGGGAGTGCATGCCCAGGTCGGGTGTGGCACTGGGCCCTGTCGATGGGTTAGGAAGGAGTGAAACTGTCCCGGGAGGCCATTGGGAGCAGGAGGGAGGGGACTGCTAATAGCGGCCTCATGGAAGCCTGCTAGCTGGAGGAGCCAGGCTCAATTTCCCACCTTCTTCTGCCTGTTGACACAGCTCTCTGTAAGAGAAAAGAAACCGAATCCACCCAAGGGATGATTTCAGGAGAAAGGATGTGGGGCAGGTGCCGCAGGCACACCAGGCCCCCTGCCCAGTCACCTCATGACTTTAGGATCCTTTTGCCAAATTAGTTAAACTTGGGGGACCTGGTCTACCAGTTCCTCCTTCACTAAGGCCCCCAACTTCATGTCTGATCATCAGCATAGTTCCAGGATCTCAGGGAGGAAGAAATCCCTGCCTGAGGTCTCTGTGTCCTACGCCTATTGCCAGCCCTCCCACCCATTCTGTACACACACCCCTGCGTGTAACTGCATTCCAACTACTAATAAAGTGCCTATTGTACAGAGTCTGCGTCTGGACTGGTTGTGGGGGCAGCGAGAGGCCAGGAGGGGGAACCTCAGCTTTGACTGCTTTGGGACTCTGAGCTGGGGCAACTGTCCCCAGGGTTGGTGGAGGCAGGCAGTAAGCCCTGTGCTGTCCCGTCTCTGCCTGAATTCCACCATGCAAGTGGCTCAGGTTTCTCCTGAACAAATGCTCTTTATAAGATTCTGGTTCCTAGACTCCAGAAGGTGGCCATGGCCTGTTCACCTCCCGCCCCCTCTCCTCGGTCACATGGCCTGAACTTGTGGCCCCAGGCCTGTTTCGCCGGCTCTAGAGCTTCAGACCTGTAAAGCTGCACCCTGCCAGGCTGCCTGGAGCCTCGCTGCTGCCCCCTGGTGCCAGTTCTCTGTCACTCCTCTGGGCTGACTGCTCTACCACCTTAACTGCCTTTTCCCCTCCTATATTGCCCGCCCCTGGATTTTTATCTTAAACAGCCACCATTTTTTTGAGTACTTGCTTTCTGCATACCATACCCTACTTCTATTACTCTCCCTGTTAATTAAGGCAGGGAGGTTGAGCACTGCATCTAAATGTTGCTCAGCAGAAAAGGAGCCAAGAAGGCATTTGAAGCCAGGTCTCCTGGACCCCAAGGCCCACACCCAATGCCCTGTACTGATGCTTTCTGGGTTTCCTCATTCACCTTGATCCTTCCAGGATGTTCTTTTCCTTATCCCAGGTCTTGTTAGCCCCGCCTCCAAAACTGCTCCTGAACCTGACTTCTCCCCATATCTTCAGTTCCCAGCCTCCATTATCACTCACTGGAACTAGGAGAGTATCTCCTCCTCGTCCCTAGCTCCTGCCATCATGTCCCCAGCCTCCGCTGTTCTCCCAACAGGTGCAGAAGGACACCTGCGAACAACTGAGTGAGTTCATGTCCTTTTCTGCTCAAGAACCCTCCGTAGCTCCCACCTTACTCAGTGCAAGCCAAAGTCCTCGCTGCAGCCCACAAGGCCCTTCCCTAACCGCCCACTCACCTCCCCCTTGCTGACATCCAGCCCCCCTGGGCCCGGGCTTGTGCCTGAAATGCTCTCTACCTGGCTAGCTCCTTATCCTTCCACTTTCAGCTCAGGGATCACCTCCTCCAGGAAGCCTTTCCTTCTCATCTAAAGTTGGCCTCTCTTGGTTATGACCATGTCACCCTGTTTATTTTCTTCACGGCGCTTGTCACAATCTGCAATTATTTGTGTTTTCATTTACTAAGTGTCAGTCCCCCCACCCAGAATGTCAGCTCAAAGGGGACCCAGGTATTGCCTCTTCTTTACCACCTTATCCCAAGGTCGGGTAGAGTGCCTGGTACACAGCCGGCACTCAATATACAGGCATGGGACAACTGAATTAATGTAAAGGGTTTAGCACAGTGCCTGGCCCATGGGAAGTGCACAGTGTTAGTGATTGTTATAGTATACAGAAGCATTGAAGTTCCTGGTCTTTCATGCATGCTCAAAGCCCTCTGGCTGCTGTGTGCGAAAACTGTATGACACAAAAGTAGAAGCACTGAGACTAATGAGGAGGCTACTGCACTAGTCCAGGCGCTCACTGATGGTGGACTAGACTCAGGTGGTCTTGGTGAAGGTGATGAAAAGCATGCCGATTTTAGAATTTGAAGATGGAACTGACATGATTGATTATATGTGGAATGTGCAAGAGAGGAGCCAAAGAAACAGGAGGAAGCAAGGCTGCAAGGCAGTAAGCTCAAGCAGAGGCCTGAGAGGGCACCTGATCTTGCAGGGATCTCTGTAGGATGAGTTATATATCCAAGATGTTCTACACTGGTAAGTTCTTGACTGAAGGTGGTCCCAAAGAAACATTTAAGCTCCCAGGCACTTCCGATTCTCTGAATGTGTAGCAAAGGTGCATCGGCAACGTGGTCCAGAGTCCAGGGCGGTGTTTGGAGAATTGCAGCATGCAGAAGCATGCAAAACCCTGGCAATGCTGCAAAAAAAAACAACAACAAAAAAACAATAAAGCAGATCCAAATGGATCTGAATAGGCCAGTATCTGTCCTCTACAGGACCCACTGAATGCAACATCTCCAAGGGAAGCTGTCACACAGACGGTTGGATGTGTGTGCCTGGACTTCAGGGGAGAATTCCAGGCTGGAGGCATGCAGTCAGGAATGCTCAGTGATGTGATGGTCTCTGAAGCCATGTGGCTGGCCGAGATCACCTGGGGAGTGAGTAAAGAGAGAGGCGAGGTCTGAGCCCTGGGGAGAGAAGGAGAAAAAGTAGATGTAAGAGAGAGCCAGACAGGAGCATCTGAGGCTCAGTCTAAGTGGAAGGCAGGGAATGTGGGCACAAGTGCTGGCAGCTGTGGTGGCAGAAGTAGATGGACACGAGTGAGTTTCCTCGTGAAATGAGGAAGGTCATCAACCGAGAATGGAGTGTGTGGAGATGTTGGAAGTCTGTGAGAAGAAAGAAGGTACGAAAAATCGTCTAGTCACATGGGAGAGCACCACATAAACAAGGAATGTTAGGGAGGTTGTGGGGTTTTTTTTCCTTTCTTTTCCCCACCAAACTCACCCAAGTGCCAGGCGAGACAGAGAGTTGGATTTAGCTGGGGTTGACGGAGAGCAGCATGGACTGGAGGGTGTTCGCAAGGGACTGATGCAGTGTGGGTCCTACCCTCCCCGCCACCGTCGCAAAGCCTCCTACAGCTTTCATTTCACTCAGGGTGACAGCCACTGTCTGCATGCAGGTCCACAAGGCTTTCTAGGAGCTACCTGCCTTTTCCAGAATGTCCCTTCCTTCTATCCTCCTTCTCTTGCCCCATTCCGGTCTCTAGAACCTCCTCACTGCTCCTTCCACAAGCACACTCAACCCTGGGGACTTTTCACTGGCTGTTCCCTCTGTCTGGAAGGTGCTTCTCCTAGCAATCTACTGGCCCTCCATCCCTCAGCTCCCCATATGGACTTTCCTGTGCACTGCCTGACTTAAAATTGCACCTGCCCCAGCCCTGCACACACCTATTCCCCTGCATTATTTTCACCCATTTCACCCACCACTATGAGTCATATTATGTACTTTGCTTATTATCACCTGCCTCCTACTCTAAGTCAGTTCCATGAGGGCAGGGCCGTGCAATGGGTTTTTCTCTGTGTCCTTGGCAGCTGCTCCCGGTTGCATGGTAGTCTTCAAGGCCAGTTCCTCTTGCCCTTCCAGATGGTCTGGGAGTTACCAGCAGGCTTTACTCAGCTCTTCTCTGCTTGGGTTGGCTAGCATTCATTTCTGTGGTTTGCAACTCTGAGAAGTGTAGATCCATCTCCCACTTTGGAAGGAGGCATGCAGGAACAGATGCGCTGGCCAGTTACAGGCTGGCTGAAAACTCAGAGTGACCTAGACAACTAATAGACACAAAGAAGGCCATGCTGTATGTTTCCAATTCTGCAACATTCTAAAATAGGTAAAGCTAATCCCGGTGATGTAAGAAGAGGGACAAGAATTGGCTAGGAAGAGCAGAAGGGAACTTCCTGATGTGGGGACAATGTTCCTTATCTTGATTGGGGTGGTGCTTACACAGATGCATACTATAAAAATATTTGCCAAGGTGTACACTTACGATTATGTATACCTTATTTTTCTAAAGTGGATTAAATTGGGAGTTCCCATTTGGTTCATCTATCTGTGAGGCTGGACTGACTTGGGTGCAGTGGCGGGGCATGTGTGACGGGTGACCCATGCACTCACTCACTTGCCGTTTCAAGTGGTCTAAGCCAGGAACTTCACATAGTATATTGGACTGAACAAAAATGTTGTTCCCTGGTCTCAGAGTTTTACCATCTAGCAAGGAAGACAGATAATAACAATAGATAATGGATGGTGATAAACACTTTGAAGAAAAATAAAGAAGGGTAGTTGGATAGTGCTCTTTAAGAAATGGTGGTCAGGGCAGGCAGGTCTCTCTGAGGACTTGACACTTGAGCAGAAAGCTGAGACAAAGAAGAAGCTTTGAATATGGAGAGAATGGTGTTTCTGGGCACAGAGAATAGCCAGTGCAAAGGCCCTGAGGTCAGAGGGTGCTTGAATAAATGACTTGATTAAGGTGTGAAAGTACACATCGAGTGCCCTTTCACACAAGGAACATGATATAGGTAGCACATGAGTAGCAAATCCCAGAGCTGCCTCCTCTGGCCTATTTTAGAGAAATGTCATCTCCGACCCAGACATTGAACCAGGGGAGCTGTGGGTTCTGCTAGGCCAGACTGAGGGTTGAGGCTGAGAGGCAGGAACAAAGTGGAGGAGAGGTGGTTCCCCAAAGGCTTGTCTTGGTTCTCAAACGAAGAAGCCCAGCAGGTGAAAGTCACAGGTGGGTGCTCTGTGGGATAAGAGCAAGAATTAGGGCAGCAGCGAGGGTCCCGGCAGGTGAAGACAATGACCTTAACGTGGTTGGGGTCCCACACGTGGCCTAAATGATTGTAGCACTGTATGTGGCTATGTATTTTTTCCTCACAAGTCTCAGCATTCTGGGGCTCAAATGATATGGCCATAACTTAGCTTTTTTTTTCTCTTTTTTTAATTTTTAAAATTGTGATAACACACACATAAAATTTACCACCTTAACCATTTTTAAGCGTACAGTTCAGTGGCATTAAACATATACGTATTGTTGTGCAACCGTCACCGTCATCCATTTCTAGAACTCTTTTCATCTAGCTCAACTGGAACTGTCCCCATTAAACAACTGCTCCTTCCCGTTACCCACCATTCTATTTTGTTTCTGTGAATTTGACTCCTGTAGGGACCTCCTATAAGTGGAATCATACAAAAGTTGTCCTTTTTTAATGGCCTTATTTCTTTTAGCATAATGCCCTCAAGGTTCATCCACATTGTAGCATGTGTCAGGGTTTCCTTTTTAAAAAAAAAAAAAGAAAACGTCTTATCCAGCGGCTCCTGGTGAGTGGGTGGGGTGGGCCCAGATGGACTGCACTTTTATTTTTTATTATTACTTTTTGAGTCAAAAGGAAAGTTTATTAGAAAAGGGGTAACACTCCACAGAGTGTGGTCTCCTCTCAGAGGTAGAGAGGGAAGATGGACAGTGAGACAGAGTAAAGGCACTGAGAGGGACTTAGACTGCACTTTTAAAGAGTTTTGGTTTCCTCCACTATAAGTGCAGTCTAGTGAATCTTCTCGGTTAAAAACACCAAGTTGGATGGGGCACAAACCAGGTAACAATCACAACCATTAACTGTTTCTTCAGCACTCCAGCAAACCAGAGGTTGAAAAACTCTCAAGATCCGTCCAGGGCTCCTCCACGGAGGTTGTACTTTGATCCGAACTCTGATAGAAATCAGAACCCTACTCGTCCCTGACTGTGCTTGGGGCCCTTTTGATAGGGGCTGCTTTACAGGAACATCTTCAAAAGCGAGTTCTTAAACGTAACCCTGGGCCCCTCCCAAGAGGTCTATGGACTTTGGCATCAGAAAACTAGAAACCTTCCCTGTTCTGCCACTTGGTAGCGCTGTTAGCTTAGACAAGTTGCCCTGCTTCTGAGCCTGTTCACTTGGCTCAAAAAAAGACGTTGCTGTCTATGGCCATGCCACCCTGAAGCTGGATGCCCGAAGCTACGCAGGGTTGGGCTGGTTAGTACTTGGATGGGAGACCACCTAGGAAGACCAGGTGCTGTAGGCCTAAAAAATAGAGATTGTAAGCTGACAAAGAGAAAAAAAAAAAAAAAATATATATATATATTTACACATAAAAGACATTGCTGAGCTCTAACGTTAAAGCCAGTTATCACATTTATTGTCAGTGACCTTAAACAACCTAAACTTACTTTAATCCATTGAAGACATGCACCATTAATTTTATCAAACTTTTTTTCAATCTCAAGCTCTATTTAAGAAAGACCTTCAAGTTAGGGAGAAAAGACGCAGAATGTCTATCGTTTATGTGAAAAACAAATAAAAATACAATTACACATCTCTGGGAGTAAAACATCTCTGGAGACAAAAAAAAGTTTACAACTGTCAAGGAGGAGAGTGTCTGCGGGAGGAAGACTTTGTCCTCTCACATCCTTTTGTCCATTTGACACTTTATATCCTGTAAATTATCGGCTCTTAACTAATGTATAAATAAAAAAGCAGTAAGTACAGCATACACCCATTTCTGTAATCATATTTTTACGCCTTACCTTTTTAATAAAAGCTACCATTTTGGGGCATTTGTTCTGCTCAAAGAATCCAAGGATTTTTTTAAAAAAAAATCACCATTTTGTAGATAAGGAAACAAATGCTCAGTCGTTGGTTACGCCAGGGGACTCAAACCAAGAGCAGACATTGGATTTTGCATCATTTATGAATGAGCTGCACTGTCCCTACGTTTTTGCAAGGCTAAGTCTTGACTGACTTCTCTTCTTCTGGAAGGAAACCTTTTCAACAACTCCTTGCTCTGGACCTCGGCAGCATCTGAACCACAGCTTCGCAACTGTTAATGCGCATCTACACCCGACAAGCGCCAGCCAGATCCTGACACTGGAGGGGGACAGGGCTTAGTTTAGACAGATTGTACAACGGACATCTCACAAGGAGTCTGGGAGGTTCATCAACACGAGGCTTGTAAAGAAAAGGTGCTCTTTCCCAGTGCCTTTACTTATGAGACCCAAGCTGTTGGCCGAGCGTCTGAGTAGCAGCACCAGTTCTCCCACAAACGGGACGTGAATCGAGTCAGGTCTTTTTGGGCCTAAGCCTCAGTTTCTACAGTTGTGAACCGGGCTGGAAGATCTGATCAGCTCAGCTCTGCCCTTCTGGGGCTCTGGATGCAGTTGTTCCCCACACAGGCACCTGGGGTCTTCTCCGCCTCTCACGGGAGATGAGGGGAGTGAATTGGAAGCTCAGCAGGGCGGCCTGCCTTCGAGGCCGCACCTCCTCAATCAAGATCCAGCCACTACGAGAACGCTAACTGGACAGCCTCTCCGAGCCGTTTCCGCTAACGTACTCATGGCGACGGGTGCAAAATGGCGGCCGCGCCGGCACGTAAACGCGAGGCCGCAGGAGGCCTCGCCCCTCACCAGGCATCACGTGGTAATGGTGGCTCAAAACCGCCATTAAAAAAAGAGAGCCAACGTTGTCACATGACGCAGACCGACCTACTCGGCAAGGGAAAGTGAAAAGTCTTGTTCACGGGGACAAGGAGGGCTCTAAATTTTGCCACCACCACGTGATCAAGCAAAGGAGCTGAAAGGGGAGCGTTCCGAGGCCACGTGACGAGCCAAGCAACGTCTACGTGTATGTCACGTGACTAGGACCCGCCTCCTCTTTTTTCCGTCTCTCCGCCTCGGACTGGGCCTGCGTGGAGCGGCAACACGGCGGCGAGGGGCGGGGCTCCGGCCAGTCACGTGGCCCCGCACCTCCCTGGCGCGCGCCCGACCGCCCGCTCGCCCCCGGCCCCGGCTCCTCCTCCTCCTCTTCTCGCCATTGCAGTTGGACTCAGCAGCCCGGTGCGCACCGCGTGGCTTTTGGGGGGAGACCCCGACGGATTGTGGCAGGAGGGTGGCGACGGCTGCGGTTCGGGAAGGGGACGCCGACAAGGTAAGTGCCAATGTGGCGGCGGCCGGGGCAGCTCCCACCGATGCCCCTCCCCCCTCCCACTCAGCGCGGGCCCGGCCGAGGGGTCGCGGTGAC
>NW_006431558.1:728183-743718 GCF_000325575.1 Pteropus alecto | reverse complement strand
GCGCGCACCGGGCCCCCAGCCGCAGCCTCTCCCGGGCCGGGCTTTGTCTGTTGCGATGTCCCGTGTGTGCGCGCGCACGTGTTAGATGCACACACCCCCCTCCGGCTTGGAGCATCCTGGCCCGCGCGGCAGGAGCGAACCCCTCCTCACCCGCTCCTCTTTGTCCCACTCCGGCGTCCAGGAGGGTCCCAGGTTCTGGAGGCGGGAAACGGGGCCGCCTTTGTCTTTCCATGGCGCGGGGAGTTGGACCCCCGTTCCTACGCTGATTACAGAAGAGGCCTTTGTGGGTGCATCGCTTTCCTAAATTTCTGGTCAGCCAGTTCTCCCCCATATTAGGATCCAAATTTGGGAGAAGGTTTAAGATTTTCCTTTCTTTAGTCCAGGTTCTTCATTGATGATTTTTTTTCCAGATTGCTTAAGATTTGCATTTGCCCCCCAAAATGGTGATACTTAGGTGCACTCTAATCTGCAAGTTTGAAACCCAAACATGAGTGCTTAAAACTCTTCTACCTTATTTCCTTAAGTAGTTGAATGAATGAGATTCTTGCGGTTGCTTTTAGGTTCTGCCCAGGTTAATCCCTCGCCTGGATGAATTATTTGGAGTGTGCAGTGACCAGCATGCTCTCCCCCAACTCCCTCTAAATTTGGGAAGAGTGAGACATCTCTTCATTCTTTTCGGAATTGTTCGAAAGTTGCTTGGGTTTCTGCTAAGGGACATCAGTTTCCGTGATGTCTTCTTTTTCTGGATTTGGTTATTTTCAGATTGTGAATCTGTATTTTCTGATATCTTAGGAGTCTGCCCTATTTACAAGGAGTGGTCTTGTGGCATATTTGAGATCCATGGGAAAACATAAGGTGCCATCCGGAGTTGGGATTCAATTTTAGGACTTGAGGCTCTTTTTTTTCCTCAGGTGTCTGTGGTTGGGAATCTCCCGGGATTGCTCATGGTGCTGCCACTATGCTTTGTATTTGATGCTTTGTGTGTGGTCTCGTGGGATGTAGCCACAGCAGCAGCTTAGGCTGTGAATGAAGTGTGGGAACCAGAGGCTCATTCACAGCTGGAAAAGGGAAAAAAATGCTTTAGGGCACTGGCTGGTACTGCCATCCCTGTCCTGTCTTGGGGTCTTTGCCCCTGATCTCTCTCTTGGCCATGTGGACAGCTTCTGGTCTCTGCCGTTTGCCAGTGGAAACTGTGCAGGCCCCAGTGTTTGGAGCTGATCGGAGGCTGGCAATTACTGCCAGGCTTGGCCTTGCCAGCAATGGACACTGATTCATCCGTCTTCCTAACCCTCCAGGAGCTTGGGCAAGCCTGGGAATCACCCTCTTTCTGGAGTGGAGTGGTGCCTAGTTGTTTGCAATTTTGTTTTTCGTGGTTGAACTCGTCCAATGCTTATAGGTGAAAATCCCTTTAGCTGCTTCTGGTTTACTTAAGAGGGTTTTTTTGTTTTTTTGTTTTGGAAGTCCATATTCATGGGAATGAGGAATCTAAGGCTGTTTTCTTATTTTAATTCTTGTCAAAGAAAAAAACCCACACTGGCAAGAGTGGCTGCTAATATTCATGTATATGGTGCTCATTTTCATGCTCCCATGGTTAAGTTCTTCAGGTAGGAACAGGTGCAGTTGTTGGTGAGGAGAGAACCTTCTTCTATAAGTATATAAGCCTCTTCTCTGGGTAAACAGTAGGCAGCATTTTGTCTGTTTTTAGGCCTCACTAAGGTGTGGGGGTTGGAAATGTTCTCACTTCTGAAAAAGGCTTTAGAAGTTTTCTTGGGCTGGGACATCTTTCTCTTAGTTACTTCTCTCATCCTCCTCAATTTCTCCTTATTTCACCTCTTACAGTTTAGAGGAATGATTCCTTCCCCTAAGAAACTTGGGTTTAGACCTCCTTGGACTTGACCTCTTGCTACATTTTGTCAGTAAGTTTATTAACTTTGTGCAGTTTTGAAAGATGCGTAAAAGGCACCATCTAGTTTTAGTACGTATGGCCCACAAAATGGTGACATTTTATTCAGATCATGCTTTGATTGAACCTTCACAGGAAGTAGGATTTTTCAAGACTATATTGGATGCTTTTTATTTTAAAGCATCCAATATAGAGTCCTGGGAGAGGAGGATTTTTGTTTTCAGTGGACAGGTTTGGAATTAGAGTTAGATGGTGGTTTGATAGGAGTCTCTATAGTTAGTGAAAGGGGCCAGGGCTGGGAGGAGCTGAGGCTGACTTCAGTTTCCTGCAGCATCATTTAACAGTTTTGTCTGAAAGAACTAGCTTCTCTTTCTATTTTGTTGTTTAGGATGTTGGTGCTACCTCTTTGTGGTGCTAGCAGCATAGCATTATAGAAATAATAGTAAAAGCCAACTGAGCAGGTGTTTTCTAGGGAGTTTGTCAGTGTACTGATATTTAAAAATGGTTTCTTGCCATATTTATGCTCTGTTAAACTCCCGTGAGATTATTTCTTTTCTTTTCTTTTTTTTAGGCGAGGCAACCCTTGGTTGACCTCACAGATTGTAAGGACCTTGTCAGTTTATAATCCCTTGTTTGTTTGTTTGTTTGTTTGTTTATATTACACCCACAGCACTTGGTCTTCCTAGGTGGTCTCCCATCCAAGTACTAACCAGGCCTGACCCTGCTTAGCTTCTGAGATCAGACGGGATCGGGCTTGTTCAGGGTAGCATGGCCGTAGACTCCTGTGAGATTATTTCAAGACAGTACTTTATAAGTGATCCCATTATAAATTGCATTTGGAAATTCAGACAGTTTTTTAACATCTGTTTTCAGATGTCTTAAAGCGATGTCCAGTTGAATTTTTTTCTTATTAATTGTCCACGTAATGAAGAAATTGAGAATGTAGCCACTAGTTTTAACAGGAAAATGAGTTTACTATCTAAAGGCCATTTTCTCGTGGGTCATATATGATTTGTCAAGGATCATTTAGTCACAAAGTTGAATGTTCATCCTTTTATTATAGTGTGTAACTTTGCTCCATATTATTTTTATAATCTTGGGTGATTAGTGAGAAATAGTGCTCTTGGCAGTTTTAATTCATGATAATTTTTCTCGAATGTTCCAAATAGCCTTTCTTTTCAGTAGGGTTTTCGTTTAATTAAACTCAAGGGTAAAGTCTTACTGAGATAATCTTCCAGGTCACTTGCTTTTCTGCTGCTTGCTTTTCAACTACTTTCTTGCTCTCTTATGTGTATGTGTTTAAAGAATGAAATTTTGCTAGTTAAGTTTGCTTTCTGTAGATTTTTTGTAGGACGATAATCCTTTGTATTTATAATTTCAAAAACCAGTCTAGATGTCAACAATATGGAAATAACCAACCTGGCTCCATGGCTCATAGCAGCACTTAATAAATATTTGTCCTGTGGGTGACCCGTGCAGAATACTTGCAGGAAGGATAATAAATAGCCCAGTAAACGGGGAAGTCTGTGGGCTACCCACTGAGAGCTCACCAATGACTACAGCTTTGCAGAGTGGATATATGAACAGATGGGATTGGAGAGAAGGTGAATTGAGTCAGATTTGGTGAAGGTACTTGATTTTGTTTTTTAAAATTTAAGGCTTCAGCTCTGGAAACATACTTTGGCAGTTTCTCACAAAATACAGGCAACTACCATATGAACCAGCAATTTGACTCTTGGGCATTTATCCCAAAGAAATAAACATTTATGTTCACACAAAAACTCATACGCAGATATTCGTAGCAGTTTTATTTGTTGATAGCCAAGAACTGGAAACCACTCAGCTGTCCTTCAGTAGGTGAATGCTTAAACCAGGGTACATCCATACTATGTAATACTACTTAACAATAAAAGAAAACCAACTGTTGATACATGCACAACTTATATGAATCTTGAGGCAGTTATGCTGCATGAAACAGCCAATCTTGAAAGGTTACATGCTCTGCAATTCTGTTTACATAACACTCTTGGAATGCCAAAATTACAGAAATGGTGAATGGATTAGTGGTTGTTAGGGGTTAACACGGGGGGCAGTTGGAAGGTGAATGTGACAATCAGGGCAACAGGAAGGATCGTTTTGACAACAGTGGTGTATGTTAAAATACCCTTAAAGGTTTCCCCACGGAGATAGATGGATGGGTTGCGTCTGCCCTCATCAGGTGTGGAAGATGGCTGGCTGCTGGCTTCTCTCGCCTTGTCTGAAGAGCATGTTGGAAAGAGGGTTTGATAATTCCTACTTGGAGTCATGTTAAATTTTTTGTTGTGATGCTATATTCTCTCACAGACAGATTTTAAAACATTTTATTGGTTCATCCAAGAGTGATTGAAATGACTCGTGTAATACATTGCATTTGTAGTTTTTTTTACAGTTGGGGAAAAAATAAACATTTTCCCACATCGCCCCCTTTAATCCTTGTTATTTGCAACTCAGGCATAGGTTGTGTTGCCATGTTTTTGTTTTGTTTTGGTTTGTTTTTTTGACACAGCTCCAGCAAGGCAAATGATTTGCTGGAGGTCCCACAGCTGCCAGGTTGGGGAGCTGAGGTGGGTGCAAACCTAGGGCTTCTGTCTTCAAGACCTGTGGGTATTCCACAATGCCAGAGGACCTGGGGTCTTGCATCTCACAGACCAGTTAAAAGTTCCAGAAACATTTTGAGGAACAACCTATATTTACCAACATTTTATGTCATCAAGGAAAATACCTTCTTAAGTAGTTACCATACAGCAATACACCATCTCTGTATTTTCATAAGAAAAAAAAGGATGTTTTAATAAATATTGAAAATATAGGAAAGAAAATTAAGCCTAGGATAATGGATGGCCCTTTACATTGAAAATATTTGTGAAATCTTTATTCTTAACCTTATACCACCCTATGGACCAATGAAAACACTGTTGAAGACAGTCGAATTTGGAACTTTGGCACTAGACTTCAGATTTGCATTGGACTTTAAAATTTCTGTTGTATCTATAGCCAGATTTTTGGATTGGCACCTTTTGCTTGGGTTGCTTTGTTAAAGTTATTTTGTGTGTCTTTGTTGTGAATCTGTAAATGTTCAGTGAGTCACTAAAGAGTAGCACCTGCTTATCATTTCCCTTCACACCCCAGGATAGGATAGCTCCAGAGGTCAGGAAACTAGGAGCTGGATTGGGTCCTTGTACATTTCACAGTCTCTTTAGGACCGGCATCCATGCAGGACAATTCCCCAGAGTCTCTGGGATAGCTGTAAGGTTTCGTGAAATACTTTGGGGGGCGGGCACCTACCCTGGAAGACAGATGGGGCTATATACCTGTTAGGGTATTGCCACTACATCTGTTCATTCTACAAACATTTGTTGATCTACATATACTAACTTGGGCATGTTTCTTTCTCAGCAGCAAGTGCCATGAATGTCATATTCTAATTAGTTAGAGGTCAGAAAGATGGTCATCACGTTGCAAGTGTATGTTTTGTGGTTTCAACTTCTGTAACCATGCAGTGGGTGGGCTGGTTTTGAGAACAAAAGAAAGAAACGGATTCCTGTGTATTAGAACATTCCAAACCACACAGAGGTGATGTTTAAAATACTGATCCTTTGCTCTCCACTTACTCCTTCTGTGGATTTTCTCTTTCTTTCTTTCTTTCTTTCTTTTTTTTTTTTTTTTTTTTACCCAGAGAGGCTTGGCTGGTAAAAATTAGGCTTTACTTGTGCCCAGATTTGAATCATAAGTGAGATTGCAGGAGCAGCTTTGTGCAGGCTTACCATAGCTTTTATTTAGTTAGATTGGTAGGGGGGGCAGTGGAGTGTTGCATGTATGTAGGTGTTGTGGCTTCTTGTAGCTATCAGTGTTCCTGGCTAAAAAATTTGAAAAGGAGGTTTCTGCTCATCCAGAAGACCCTTGTGTTTGTTAATGAGATGGATTCCTTGGTATTCAAGACCAGAGCAGCTGGCTTCTGAGAGACTGGCTTGGATGACAGATCTAGGCTCATAGTTTTGTTGCCTTGGAAAGGAGTGTTGACTCCAGTTTTTAAATGTTTGTTTTAGTTCAGATGATTAATTAGTACTCTCACTCATTTTGTCTACCTGAATCAGGAGGCATTACCACCAAGGCCTGGTCTAAGGGAGAAGGGCCTGGGATGAATGGACCGCAAATGTGCCAAGTGTGATGGTCAGAGCCAGCCACAGCCCAGTGAGTCCCATCATGAGTCCCTTCTGGGACCTACCTGTCAGAGCAGAGAAAGATCAAGTGAGGCAGCCTCCTGGAGCAGAGGCACACACACCCATCGTCAGAGTTTTAAACCCTGAGGTGAAGACAGGTGCATTCGGAGGGTGTCTGTGTTCAGAGGCACTTTCCATGGGCTACTATTTTGATAAAAAGAATATCTTGTTCCCCAGTGTGAGAAGGGGGGTTTTCTGCTGCTCACCTCTATTTGTCAGATGGCGTTTTTAGTAGAAATTCCCTGCAACAACAGTATCATCCTTTTAAACAATTTTTGGAGTATGGAGTTGGGATATAGACATCTGCAGCAGTAGCAAATTACTTTTTTTTTTTTCACTTGTGGACTTACCGATTTTTATAAATGTAATATGTTCAATTATGAAAAATTCAAACACAAAAGGTGACACACTTTTAGAGTGAACAGCTGCCCGTGTACACACTGATTACTTAGTTTAACACATCTGTCCATGGATCTATTCTGTTCATTCTTCAGTCCACTTTATTTTTATGATGTATTTCAAAGTAGCAGAAAGTTGCAGTCTTTCCTCTGAATAGTAACCAGAGTCCAGTATTTACTTACAGTACTTTTTTCTTTTGATGTAATGTACAGGTATTAAGTATACCATTCAGTGAGTTCTGAGCACAGCACGCACCCAGCCCCTAACAATGTGTGAGCTGTGACCAGCACCACAGAAAGTGCCCTTGGGTCTTTCCAGGTGTTCCCTGCCACCATTCCCAAGAGGCAACTGCTGTTCTTAATTTATTTTTTCATTATTTTGTATATTCTACAATGTCATATAGGTGGAAGCATTGCCTTTTTTTTTTTTTTTTTAATGCTCAGTTGCCCAAAATGTAGCCAGTGGGAGCCCTCTCAAGTCAGCTCCTTGTCCTTTGGACCAGCCTGCATGAGTCTCAGCACTTTCTGACACTGCATTATGACCCAGGCCACAAGGTTCAATTCCTGTGTCAGGTGCCAAATCAGCCACTTCTCCCAGCACCTTTCAGTAGGTTATAGATAGTGTAAATCCCTAAATAAAAAGGTCTGAGCCACCTGGTGCCTCGGTTTAAGCTGTGTTATTTTTAAAGTCTCTGCATTTGGAATTTGTGGTGGAGGAGAGACGTAAGATGAATAGGTGGTAGGTGTACAGTGAAGCATTGGCTCCCATACCTTGTACTTAGAGCTAAGGAGTTTGTCTTTTAGGGAGTGCTAGCTGGCCAGGTCCAAGGGACTTGTGAGCTGTGTCAGTCACGGTCCCAGCAGCTAGCCCACTGCTTTGCACAGAGGAGGTGCAGACTGAATACGTGTTGAATAAATAAATACTCCTTTAAACATCAGCCTTTGTTAACAGATTGATGAAGTTCCAGCGTAGGTATGGCTGTGACTGGTGGCTGTTAAACAGGTGCTCACCATTAGGCTATGATTTCTGATGGCTTGATTATTGTCGATTTTGAATTGGTTTTCTGAGCTTTAGTTTGATTTTTAGATTACCTGTCATAGCCGTACTTTTGTAAAAGTGCTTAAGTTTACTATGCATTCAAAAAAGCTTATGGAAATTTTCAGGCATGCACAAATGAATCCAAATATACCCATCCCCCAGCTTCAACAGCTATCAGCGTTTTGCAGTCTTGTCTTATCCTTCTCCACTCCCTGCCTCACTAGAGTAAGAGCAAATACCAGGCATGTACTTTTAGCCATAAAATTGTCTTAAATAAGAATCTAACAGATAGACATCCTTTTCAAACACAACCACAGTATCATTTATCTACTGAATGGTGATAATTCTTTATGACAGGATGCACTTGCACATGCATGTCACTCATCACTTGGCCTCCACAGCAGCCTGGTAATGTAAATCCCACTGTGGGATCTGTGCTTCGTGCTTCTATAGGTTGACTCATTCACTTTTCACAGTCCGCCTGCAGAGGGAGAGGGGCTGCTTCCATGTTGTAGGTATAGAAGGAATCTCCAAGGAAACTTCAAGGCCACGTGGGTAGTGGCTGGGCAGGCAGGGTTTCAGGCCCAGGTCTACAGAAACTGCCACTTGGTGATGGCCGAATGACTCACCAAGGCTCCATGCACAGCAGCTAAGCCCAGGAGATTGGTCCTCCACCCCCACCCCTCCCTTCTCCCTCCCCTACCACGAAGCCTTTGATCTTACCTGTCAGCTTGCCTGGCTCTGCAGGGCCATTGCCTTCCATTCCACCCTTAGATTTTCAAGTTCTTGTTTGGAACATTTAACTTGCCCATTCAATTGCTATGTAGTCCTGAAACATTGTGGGAAATTCTTCTTGTGTTTTCGCTAATCACATCAGTATTTATCCTAGGAATGGGTGTCTTTCCAGGGTGAGCCCACTGCCCTGGCTGGTAACTGGCATAGACCAAAGGAGCTAGCTGTTAGGTAACCAGTTGCGTGGAATGGTTGCATTCATCTTTTGAATATCATGCTGATGGGTTTTTTGTTATTGTTGTTTACTTACTCATTTGGAAGATTTCAGTGTGGACCAGACTGTTTGCCCAGTGTGGGGAATTGAGTAGGTTGTAGTCAGCATGTTATTTAGAGTCCAAAATTGTAATTAGAGCCGCTTTTGTCGTGAAGACTTCTGTTGTGCTGAATTTCAGTTACCTCGCCATCTACAAAGCTTGAACCCGCAGGTGTGTCTGTCCATGTGATAATAGTGGTCATATCCACCTGACCTTTCAGAAGGTTCCTGCCTTTCCAGGTTATAGAAGCCTTTTGGGGCCCTGTATCTTCTCCTTTATTTGTATGTCTTCATTACTTTCAAGAACCAGAGCTCCTTCCTTCTCTTTTCCTTCTCCAAATGTGAAGATTTTGCTGAACATTTCTACTGGTACCATTTTGGGGAGGCTTGTTAATGTGTATTTTTAATTTTGTAAACAATGGCATATTCAAGATAAATGATGAAAGAAGGTAAAGTAAAAATCATTGAGTGTGGGCCTAAAGTGAGGCTTGGCTTCCAGAAACTGGCTGTTTACATTTTTAGGGAACTTTATAATTAGTTGTTTGTATTTAGGCTTAGTGGTACTTGGAAATAAAGGTGCGTCCTGCCATGCAAGCGGGGCTCCTTCATGAGGCAGCACCGCTGTCTGGCTGCTGAGCATCTATTTATGAAATATTTGAAACTAAAAAGATTTTCTGATCTTATAGATAGCTGAAGTATTGATAACAACAAGGAAATCTGTCATAATTTGAAAAGATAAGCAAAATTTGATTTCCAGACACTACAGAAAAAGAAGTAAAAATGGTAAGAAATTTTTTTAAGTCATAGTTTTTTTTTCGTGTACAGATGTTTGTGGTATTGCCTCAACATTTGATTCTATTATTTTTCATTAGATATTTTAAATTATACTACGTAGTCTAACAATTCAAATACTATAGAAATGTATAAAGTAAGTGCTCTCTTCTCTCACTGCCTAGAGAAAGAACAACTGTTATGTTTGGTTGTCCTTTTCTGACCTTCAGTCATGTTCATACACAGTAGTCCCCCCTTATCCCCGGGTTTGCTTTCCACGGTATCAGTTATTTGTTGTCAACTACAGTCCAGAAATATATGGAAAATTCCAGGAATAAACAATTCAAATGCACCTCACTTCATCTCATCACGTAGGCATTGTGTCATCATCACATCACAAGAAGACAAGGAAGGGTGAGTACAGTACAATGAGATATTTTGAGAGGGAGATACCACATTTACATAACTTATTGTAGTATATTGTTAGAATTATTCTATTCTCATTGTTAATCTTTTACTATGCTTAATTTATAAATTAAACAAAGTTATAGGTATGTATGCATAGGAAAAAACATAACAGCATGTATAAGGTTCAGTACTACCCAAGGTTTCAGACATCCATTGGGGGTCTTGGAATGTGTCCTCCGCGGATAAGGGACGACTACTGTAGTTTTATTTTCACACGAATGATAAAGCGTAGTTATGAGCTATGCAATTTAAAAGCTAAGTGGTGAGTTGCTTTGTCTCTTTGCATTGTTTTTAACTGAGTTTTAATACTTCCAGCGTCCATTGCGAATTTTTGTGAACGATGATCGCCACGTGATGGCAAAGCATTCTTCCGTTTATCCAACCCAAGAGGAACTGGAGGCAGTCCAGAACATGGTGTCCCACACAGAGCGGGCTCTCAAAGCTGTGTCTGACTGGATTGATGAGCAAGAGAAAGGCAGCAGCGAGCACGCCGAGTCCGAAAACTTGGACATGCCCCCGGAGGATGAGACCAAAGAAGGGGCCGGGTAAGTTTGAAATTTTGTGGGCTTTTTCTTTTTTTTTCTTTCTAGAGAGACTGGCTAGGGTAGAGGTGAGCATCTCCTTTTCTAAAGAAACTCCAGACCTTCTGAGACCTCTCGGTTCTGGTCAGACTGAATCCCTCACTTAGCATGTATTGATCTGTCCTGCAGGGAGCAGAAGACGGAACACATGACTAGAACCCTGCGGGGCGTGATGCGTGTTGGCCTTGTGGCAAAGGGCCTGCTGCTCAAGGGGGACTTGGACTTGGAGCTGGTGCTGCTATGTAAGGAGAAGCCCACGACCGCCCTCTTGGACAAGGTGGCTGACAACCTGGCCATCCAGCTCGCTGTGAGTGTGACCGCCTCTCTGGGTGAGGCTGGGGGTTGCTTATTGAGGACATGAGGCAGAAGAAGAGATGCCCACCTGTGCCCTGTACCAGGAAGCACGCTCCAAACCCACCCTTGCACTTGCTTTGCTCTTGCCTTCTGGATAGGTAATGGGCAGGATGCTGCTGTGCCACCGAGGGTCTGTGGACAGTGGTTGGCAGACTGCTGTGGTACCCAGACCCAGTGTCTACCATGCGCCAGGCTGCGCTATTCAAGGTCTCACTCTCACTGGGTATAAACTTCACATCCAGACACTATTGGATGGATGAATAGATAGTACAATTATTAATTCTTCTTCCCTGATCCAAACCTGGACATAAACAAAAGCTTTTTTAAAACTGGTTTGTCTAATTACAAAAGTATTGCATAAATAATAGCTTGTGACATTTCTTACACATTTCCTGCATCACATCTTAGGCCAGGCCAGGCATGCTCCTTACAGATGTCTTTTTATCTTCACAACGCCCATCTTAGATAAAGCTTTACCATCTAAGTGGGAAGATGTAAATGAGGTACAGGGTCATAACTCACCCCAGCATTCCCAGCGGGTGAGTTTTAGGGCTTCAGGACCACGTCACTGCCACATGCTGCCTCCTTGGGACACAGTCATCCTGGATTTAGTGACAGGATAAGCAAAAAAAAGTAAAAACAAAAGTAAAAAAAAAATCTCATTCCTTAGAAACATACCATTCACTTTTGTATGTAAACTTGCATTCTCTCGCATGTGACTGACAGTTTAAGATATCGGACACAGGTCAGAATCAAAGTGTGGAGCTAATGCAATATAGTAGATGCTTTTGGGAGAACTACTTCAGGTGAAGCCCTAAGCTTTCACAACTTTTATAACAAGTTGGTCTTTAGAGAAAGATACAAATAATTGTGCTTTTATCGATTTAGATTAGTGGTTTTTGACTAGGGCAATTCCCTGGATTCTGGGGACGGTTTCGATTGTCACAGTGTGAAGAGTGGGATGCTGCTGGCTCTGTAGGGTGGAGACTGAAGATGCTGCTCGTCTCCCTTCAGTGTGTAGAATAGCTGTACTGCAGAAGGCTCCAGCCTGGACGCCAGTGCTGCTGAGGGAGAGAAACTGCAATTTAGATTTTTTTAAAGTGCACTTGTCCTTCCAACAATGTTGTATTTATTTTATGTTTTCCTTAAAAAATCATACATCAAGATATATAAACTGGTATGAAGAAAGCAGAAGTCAGACTTGTGGCTGTCCTTATGCACATGTGCATTTGCAGCAGCGCCATTCTTTAGTATGCAGCATATGATACGAACTGTTGTACTACGTGTGTCATTCCACACACTTTGATGGGTGCTCATCCAAGTGTGGAAATAGTGGCTGGATGCCTACTCTGCTGATGGCTGTGCTGTCCATGCAGGGTTCAGTTTAAGCCTCCTGCAGCTTTGTGGTGTAGGTCATGTCATTAAGTCCATTTTACAAATTTGAAACCACAATCTTAATGAGATTAAGTGATTTTGTCCAAAGTTAGACAACTACCAAATGACAAAATAAGGATTCACACCCCGGTCTCCTTACAGACCCTTAACTCTTAACCATTGTATTATGAAGCTTTCTGTGAAAATCACTTCTCTCTCTATGAAGAGCCCAAAAAATGGCCACAGACGTTGTCATTAAGAGGAGATCCTGACCCCCTAGATGAAGGGACTGCTGTCCTGTCACACCCCAAGAAGTTGGCCTATCGCAGTACCGAGCAGGACTAAACAAATGTTGATTGCCTTGAGAAGAAAGTATTTTGAAAGTTGCATGTTCTTTTTTTAGGCCGTTACAGAAGACAAGTACGAAATACTCCAATCTATCGATGATGCTGCAATTGTGATAAAAAACACAAAAGAGCCTCCATTGTCCCTGACCATCCACCTGACATCTCCTGTTGTCAGAGAAGAAATGGAGAAAGTATTAGCTGGAGGTAGGGAGGCCGAGAAGGCCAGCAGGACTTTGGAAACTTGGTGTTCCCTCACTATTCAAATGTGCTATTCAGTTTTAGACTGTGTTGATAAAAGGATTTCGGTGTAGCTTTGCCCACCTTTACTCTGAGATACATCTCCCATTTGGTTTCAGTACTGGGGAGTTGGACATAACAGTTGCACTAAAAGTGAGTAGCACTTTTCAGAGGATTGCACCATTTTGGTTTATCTTAATCCATGAATGTTGCCATCAGTGTTACACTTGGTTTTTCTGTTAAGCTGTTCTCCGGTCTTGGAAAAGCGTTTCTCGGGTGATGTTACAGTTTTTAAAGTATGGAAGACAACCAGATGGTTTCTGCATGAACATCACATTGGAGTTGTGCAGACAGCTTATGGTGCAGCAGAACTGAGGGCTGCTTCGTTTGTCGTCCTTCCTTTGGCTGCTTTTATCAATGCAGTGATTGAGACACCAAGAGCTGATAAACAGGGTTTTGGATAAAGTTTTAAATAGTTGTGTGATTTTTTTTTTTTTCTCCCCCCAAACAAAACTTCAGATGCTAATAATGCTTTCACAACTCAAAGTCCACTCAGGGCCGTTCATGCGTCTCTTCTGCGTGGATGATCACAAATCTCACACTGCAAAGTAAAAGAAACAGGCCTTATCCAAATCCCTGATAAACACACAGCCCGCAGAAATGACAAATGCTTCAGTTTTGCTGCAGCATAGGCTCACACTTAGTACCCATGTTGCTGTTCTTTGATTACCTTCGGTTCTGATATCTGATTCCGACTACCAAAGCCCTGCTAGTTTGTCAGTTTAGGGACGCTGGACCTTTGACCAACAGGACTCTCTCTGTCAAGGGCTGGGGCTGGGGCAGTCCCGCCTGGTGGGCAGAGGTGGTCCCTTTTGCTGCAGACACCTCGGGATGGCTGTTGTGGGAAGCAGAGAGGGAGTTCATTTCTACTCCCCCCACCTTTTTGGGTTTTTTTTGTGTGTGTGTGTTTTTTTCCTCCCCTTACTGAAATTTTTAGCCTAGCTAATTTATCGGGAGATAATGGGGAGGAAGCACGGTAACTGTCTGTTAGAAGATAGGATCCACCTATCTGTCCCCTCCCTATGGGATTATTCCTTGTACGGTAACTTCCCACTTGTGTTTTCATTTTTGGTGTTTTTTTGTTTTTTATTTTTTTGGTTTTTTGGTTTTTGGTTTTTGGTTTTTGGTTTTTTTTTTTTTGGTGGAGCCTCCAATTTTTATGATTTCCTCTCTGGGCAGAGTTAACACGCTCTGGCTTCTCCTTCCCTGGTCCAGGGCGGAGATGACTTGAGATTATGGGAGCCTCCGCTGCCCTTTAGGAAGCTGCCACATCCCCTTTCTACCTGACAGAAACCCCTTGGTCAAACTGTGCCTTGTCTTCTTATTCCATCCATGAATAGAAACGCTATCAGTCAACGACCCCCCGGACGTCCTGGACAGGCAGAAATGCCTTGCTGCCTTGGCGTCCCTCCGACACGCCAAGTGGTTCCAGGTTTGCATTTTGTTCTTCTATTTGTCTTTCGGTAGAGAATTCCTAAGTTTTAACTTGGCTAACTTGCACCGTAAAGTTTTGGTACGTTGAAGAGTGCCGTGCCAAACTTAGCATCTGCAGGTATGCAGATGCTAACACAGCGCGCATAAACAATTTGACACCCCCGAACAGGCTTGTGACTGAGTAGGTGGGCTGCTGCTGCTTTGTGCCAAGAGTAACATTATTCTCGTCCACACGGTGGCATCGCTGCCGACCATATACTTGATGGTTATAAATGTTCACCCTTTTACCCTGGACAAAGTAGCACCCCAAGACTTGTGTTTTTTCATGTTTGCCTTGTGTTCTGGGAGGCGCCTTGGTGTAAAGGGCCTGTGCTTTGTTCCTTTAGGCCAGAGCCAACGGGCTGAAGTCATGTGTCATTGTCATTCGCGTCCTGAGGGACTTGTGCACCCGCGTGCCAACCTGGGGCCCTCTCAGAGGATGGGTAAGGCACCTGGTAGCTATGGCCATCCTGGGAACTTGTGTGCAGAGACCTCCTCCCATAACCCAGGAATACCTTATGGTAACTGGGCTGGAGTGCCACTTTGGGGTATGGCTGATAAGTTCCTGTCATAGCCACTTGATGAGCAACTATTGTGCCACACCCTGGGTGGGGGGTGAGAGTGAGACCAGGACCCCCCATGGTGGGTACACGGCTCAAACTGGGAAGGGGGCTGGCCAGGCAGTGCACTTACTGTGACATGCTCCATTCCATGACGAAGCCTTGGTAGCTTCTCTTGGCCAGGGGTCAGCAAATGGACCCACATGCCAATGTGGCCGCCGCCTGTTTTTCTACAGCCCATAGTTAAGAATGGTGTTTATATTTTTAAATATAAGTACATAATAGCCTCAATTTGGCCTCCTGGTTTACATGGCCCGAAGGATTTATTAGTATCTGGTCCTTTTTAGGAAAAGTCTGCTGAGCCCAGCTCTAGATAGCCTGTTTTTGGCTTAGCCCGGCTCGTGAACTTGAACGGCTATGACTCCCAGTGCCACTCCCTTCCCTCACACCACACAGTGACAGTTCTTGAGGGTTGGCTTACTCCCTCCCGGACACTGGCTAACTGTCCCTCTTACCTTTCAGCCCCTCGAGCTTCTCTGTGAGAAGTCCATCGGCACAGCCAACAGACCCATGGGTGCCGGCGAGGCCCTGCGGAGAGTGCTGGAGTGCCTGGCGTCGGGCATCGTGATGCCAGGTTGGGGCCTGTGCTTTGCAAGGCAGGGAAAG
>NW_006431558.1:718917-728172 GCF_000325575.1 Pteropus alecto | reverse complement strand
GAAAGAGCAGAGATCAAGGCCCTGAGGCCACCTCCTGGCGTGTCCCTCTGACTGGGTTAGGGCAGCAGCAGCCCCATGTCCCCCTAGGCTGAAGCATGTGACTACCCTCTTGCACCATCATATCCAGCCCTGTGCCGGCTCCGCAGCTGTGACTCAGGGCGGATCCGGGACAGTGGTGACCCACTCCCACGTGAGCTCCTTGCTCTGAGACACATGTGGATTATTTCTCTCATGGGCTGGACGCCGAGTGGGTCACCGAGCTCGGCGTGTTTTCCAGAGCTGGGTGTGGATGGGGCGCGGCGGGTAACGCATCCGGTTCCCTCAGCCAGCACAACTCTTCCGAGATGCTAAAAGATAATCCTCTGCATATCTTCCTTGTTTCCTGCCTTCAGATGGTTCTGGCATTTATGACCCTTGTGAAAAAGAAGCCACTGATGCTATTGGGCATCTAGACAGACAGCAACGGGAAGATATCACACAGAGTGCGCAGGTATAGTCATCGCCATTGCCACCGTGAGCCCTTACCCAGTCTGTAATCACTGGCTTCTAGTTCCATTACTGGGTATCTCAGTGTCACCACTGGACTCATAGGCTCAGGTCGGGGACTGAAGGCGAAGGGATTGTTCCTGATACAGGGCGCCCCAATCTGGGCTGCTTCTTTCTCCTGGCGCCACGCATGGTTGTCGCCTGCCCCTCAGCCTGCGAGCGCTGTTTTTTTCAGCAGGGAGGTGTATCTGCTGTGTGGACTGCTCCAGGGGTCCTTCCCCTGCAGGCCCACCACGTGGCTCCGAGTGGCAACCAGTTTCCAGGTTGGGGTCTCCTGTATTCCTCTCGAGGCGGGTGGTCACAGGCTGGCCTTCTCCCACAGCAAGGCTAGGCTCTGGCAGTCAGGCCCTCCCCTGGCTGTTGGGGGACCCCTTGCTGTGGTAGGGGAGACTGTTAGCGACCCCCTCAGTCCTGCCCCTCACAGAAGGCATTAGCGAGTGCACACACCTTGGCCAGGAGCGCAGGAATTGCTGAGTCAGGCTCTTGTTCCTCTTCCCTTATCCAGCATGCTCTGCGACTCGCCGCGTTTGGCCAGCTGCATAAAGTCCTGGGTATGGACCCTCTGCCTTCTAAGATGCCCAAGAAACCAAAGAATGAAAACCCAGTGGACTACACGGGTGAGCATGCTGAGGGGGTCCTGGCGAGGCAGTGGCCTCGTGGACTCCCGCGGAGCGCCAGAATGGACTCTTGAGCCGCGTCTGTCCTAATCTTTTTCAGTTCAAATCCCCCCCAGTACCACCTATGCCATTACGCCCATGAAACGCCCGATGGAGGAAGATGGAGAGGAAAAGTCTCCCAGCAAAAAGAAGAAGAAAATTCAGAAGAAAGGTACAGGCATTGGTTCCTAGGCCTCCTTTGCCTTCCATCTGCTTCCCGTTAAGGTCCACCCCAGAGTGGGGAGACACCTGTTTTTAAAGTCTTACTTTTTTTGGACATGATACTTAAGTTATTTTTACAACTATTAAGTACAACATGGGTATGGAACACAGGGTGGATGGGCCCCAGCTGGTGACCCCAGGGGTGGCATGTACCTGGGAGCAGCACAGGCAAGGCCTTGGCACATGCGGCCATCCAGTCCATTGCGTCCCGCAAAAAGAGACCATTAGACCGAGTGCCCCTATCCGATTCAGAATTGACTGATGTTCCAGAATGATGTTGGTGGTCTCTCTCTAGAGGAGAAGGCAGAGCCTCCCCAGGCTATGAATGCCCTGATGAGGCTGAACCAGCTGAAGCCGGGGCTGCAGTATAAACTGGTTTCCCAGGCCGGGCCGGTCCACGCCCCCATCTTCACCATGTCTGTGGAGGTAGATGGCAGCTCATTCGAGGCCTCCGGACCATCCAAAAAGACTGCCAAGCTGCATGTGGCTGTTAAGGTAGGGGGCTGGCAGCCTTGTGCAGCCTGTGCTTGTCCGCTAAGATAGTTAAAAGCATTTTTTTCATCTGGGGCTCTTTCAGATCCATTGTCCCCTGTTTAAGCTCTCAGTTCAGGTACCATGAAGCTTAGGGAGGGTGTGCGAACACTGAAGTGGTTAGATTTTTGAATGTTTGCTAAATCACACGTGGCAAGAATGCCTTTGTCATGGCTGACAGGCAGAGGGTGTCCGCATGTGGCTGGGTTTGCAGGTAGCTAAAGGGAAAAACACCTTCCAGATTGTTGGCTGCCGCCGTAGGCAGTTCTGATTCAGCATGTCCCAGTGCTGAGCCTTCCCTCACTGGGGCCCCGTGGGTCTTCCTTTTAGGTATTACAGGACATGGGTTTGCCTACGGGCACCGAAGGCAGAGACTCCAGTAAGGGGGAGGACTCAGCTGAGGAGACAGAATCCAAGCCAGCCGTGGTGGCCCCTCCGCCTGTGGTGGAAGCCGTCTCAACCCCCAGTGCTACCTTCGCCTCAGACCCTACTGCCGAGGTGAGCCCATGGTGGGCTCTGGAGTGCCTGATAGGATGGAGTGGGCAGCCTTGTGTCCTGTGAACTTGGACAGTTAACGGTCCTTGTCATTTTCCCCCAAAGGAGTCAACTTCCAGTCTGGAAGCCTAGATGGGGTGCTCGGTGTGAGCCTTTGAGCCACGACCAAGAGAGCTTTGCTGATGTTGACCCAGCATTCCGGGCTGCACTGGGGGTGGCCCTAACTCTAGGACAGGCCATTCCCCAGAGAGAGAGGGTGCAGGTGGAGGTGGTCCCATTGCGGGAGGCTCACAAATGACTTGGAGGTGAGGGTGGCGCGGAACAGCAGGGTATTTGGAGGGGAGGGCCTCAGCCATGACGCGGGTGTGGCAGCCCTCTGCGTGCTGAACAGCCCTTAGCTGAGTATGTTGGTTTTCTTTTCTGTTTTCCCTGAGAACGTAAAACAGCAGGGGCCGATCCTGACCAAGCATGGCAAGAACCCTGTCATGGAGCTTAATGAGAAGAGGCGTGGCCTCAAGTATGAGCTCATCTCAGAGACTGGCGGCAGCCATGACAAGCGCTTTGTCATGGAGGTAAGCGGTCCTAGGGCAGTTCCCATGGAGGCCTGGGGTCTTTGGAGAGTCCCCTGGCCCTGGTGGGAGGTGTTGGATCACCCCCAAAATGTGTCTGTTCTTCCCAGGTGGAGGTGGATGGACAAAAGTTTCAAGGTGCTGGCTCAAACAAAAAGGTGGCAAAAGCATATGCTGCTCTTGCTGCACTAGAAAAGCTGTTCCCCGACGCCCCTCTTGCCCTTGAAGCAAATAAAAAGAAGAGAGCTCCCGTCCCTGTCAGAGGTGGACCGAAATTTGCTGCTAAGGTAACTGGTTGTCCCTGAGATCTCTGGCCTCAGTACAAATTCTGTGATCTGAGCGTGAGGCGAATGTAACTTGTCTGTTTTCTCCTGTCCAGCCCCATAACCCTGGCTTTGGCATGGGAGGCCCCATGCACAACGAAGTGCCCCCGCCCCCAAACCTTCGAGGGCGGGGAAGAGGAGGGAACATCCGTGGTCGAGGGAGAGGGAGAGGGTTCGGTGGTGCCAACCATGGAGGCTACATGAATGCTGGTGAGGACACTTGTCGTGCACTATCCCTGTGGACCAGGCTTGTTCCCTGGGGGGTGTGGGCCCCCGGGTCGCGCTAAGATGCTGGGAGAGGCAGGCGCAGGGGAGACCCACCTCCAGCCCTGCTAACCCTGTCTGTTCTCTTCCAGGCGCTGGATATGGCAGCTACGGGTACGGTGGCAACTCGGCGACAGCCGGCTATAGTAAGTGTGTGTTTCTCTTTGTCTGAGCTTGGGAAGAAGCTGCAGTTTAGCTCCTGTGCCTGAGTCAGAGCAGGGTGGCCCATCAGCAGCAGCCTCCCTGAGACCTCAGGGCAGCCCACACCTGTTCTCAGTGATGAGGTCAGGTGTTCCTTAAGCCCCCCTCCCCCACCCTGCCCCGCCCTCAAAAGAGTGATTTACTCTGTAAATGTTAGTACACACCCTTGTGTGATTTGAAAAGTCCTTAAAAGTCAAAATTTTAAATTTCTCTGCTTTAAGCCATGCGAACGAAGCACCATTCCTGTGAATATGCTTTTCCTGACAGTGCACAGCTCTTGTCTTGAGAAGGAGCCTTCATTGGGGGGTTACAGGAGCAGAGAAATCTAAAACATGAATTTCAAATGTGGCGCTCTGTGCCATTTTTCAAAAGAATTCTAATTTTTTTTCTCTGCTCTGTCTCCCCCTTTTGTAGGTGACTTTTTCACAGACTGCTACGGCTATCATGATTTTGGGTCTTCCTAGAGCATCTAAAAGTATTGCACACAAAATCAACTTTTTACTCCAATTTTCTCGAACTCCAAAACCCAAAGTGTCCGTGCTGTGCCCCTGTGCTTCACTGGGTTTCTCAACCGTGGCTTGTCACCGCAGCTTGTCTGAAACTCTTAGCCTGCAGAATTTAAGACAATGGCAGTTTTTATCGTGATTTGCCTTTGAACTTGGTCATATCGAAGTTCACAATAAGTGGAAAACAATTTTCAGAGAATGCATTTTTTTGTGCAGAATTGCACAGAATTCTAGAGCCAGCGTTGGTCAGCATCAAGGCAAAAGCCCACCTTTGCTTTTTATGGAAAGCATTACTTTATTTAAGAGACAGATAATGATGCATTTTAATCTACCTTTGTCTTAATTTACAGCAGGTTTTGTATGAATTTTTAACCTTTTAACAATTTCCCAAATCTGGTTGATGCCTTTGACAGTGATGAAAATGATTTCACCACATCCGAATCCAGAGCAACTGGCTTTTTTTTTTATGAGCATGTAAAACGTTGGGAACATTCGGGAATTGTATATTGTGCTAATAAGTTACCTCTCCCGCCTCTTGTAAATGCTCTGGTGGGTTTGTGTTTGGGGATGCGACATTCTGTGGCTGGTTTAGCTAGAGGTGAACTCTCAAAGGTATCAAAACTGTGCTTCCATCGTTTAGTGCAAGAAACAGACAGGCTTTAAGGGAGTGATAATGCAGAATTTTGCAAGTCCTAATCACAGTTGCAAATGCATGGGATTCTAGATTTTTTTTTTTTATGGGAGTTTTACGTAATCAAGCAGAAAGAGCCTAATATGTAGCTCAATTCTCCAGTGAAGAGCTGGCTTCAGGAGGGCCTGCTGCCAGACACGCAACTGTGGCAGATTTCAGAAGCCCTGGAAGCTTCTGCCCTCTCACCTTAGAGCACAGACCTGAATTTGTGGCTTCTCCCTGTGCATAGAGGTACATGGAAGCCATTTGGCTCTTTACTCAGGACCCCGTTTTCTGGTGGGAGTCCCTGGAAACAAGCCTGCTTTTGGCTCTTGTCAGCAGTTCTTTTTGCAGCAAAGCGTGCATCTGCGTTGACTTGCAAGATTTTGCATTTATTCAGGCAAAACTGGTCAAAACGGTTACTACATAATTTGTTCCCAGAGGTTTGAAACATTCAGTGAAACTTTTTAAAACTTTGATTGCATGATGTATTTTTTTTTTAGAAAGTTATTGTTTGAGAATAATGTCTTTTTATACCAGGAAATAGTTATCCTGAATGACGTTGAAAACTTCCCCATCCCTTTATTTTTTTTTTAATCAATACATGTTAAAGTAACAAGTCCTCACTACTTGGTGTCTTCATTCGTTCCCGTGCTTGAGGAAGGGCAAGGAGGCATTCAGTGCAGGCTGAGGGGCAGCCGATGTGGCAGAGCTCTGAGGGGGGACCCAAAAAAGGTCTCCTGTCCTCCGGCCTCGCGTGTTTGCTCTCTTGCTTGTGGGACACGTCCTTTTTGGCTTTGCGATTGGGGGTGGACATAGGGTGGAGGCTTCCCGCCTGAAGAAAATAAACCCATGGCGGGGATCAGTTCTACTCAATTTATTGTTCAAACAACCCAAGGCAAGCCGCTATGGGGTGTACATATTCAGTGGGTGGAAGGCTCATGAGGACACCCAGATTTACTCTACCCAAGAGTCGGGGGTCCCTTGGTGCTAAACATGGGAAGGAAGGGACAGGCTGTGTGAGAGCCTCCCCTCCTCCATCCACTCAGAACTGGGCATAGCAGGGCCAACCAGGCACCAGGCTTGGCTGTCTGGACAGAGTCAGCGCCACCCAGCAAAGGCATGTCCAGGCCTACCTACTCTGGAAGCCCAGGAGCTCCACTGCCCCTGCAGGAGCTTTGGGGACTGCCTAGCTAAGCTGGATAGCTGCCCGCACAACCCTTTTCCCCCCCTCCCCTTAGCAGGCCTGTCTTTCACAGGTCCACCCGGGTATCTAGTAGGGGTGATATCTTGACAAACCTGTCTCCTGGGGTCCTTATCTAATGACCAGAAAGTGGGAGTGGGGGGCTCTCCGTGACATTCTCAGCTCCAGGGCCTGAGAATGTGGCGGCCTTGCTGCACGCTTGTCAGTCCTGCTGCTCAGTCCCCGTGCCCAGCAGCTGTGCGGGGAACAAGGAGGGGCACTCTGGGAGACCACCTGAGGCTGTAGCTTGAGTCCCCACCTGGATCTTCTGATCCCAGCCTTAGTCTCCTTTCCCCGTGGGGCTATGTAATTGCTCCTTAAGTCATGTTTGCACAAGTCCCATCAGGGAGAACCCAGGTCATTTGACTAAGTCTCCATTCCTGGTTCTCCAAGAACCAGGTCAGACCATTTGGTCTTCCAGGAACGACATCAGTTTCTGGGGCCTCATTAAAGAGCATTTCCTGGGGTTACCCAGGCCTGTGACTGCCGATCCTCTTCCCAGCACAGCGGGGGCGGGCTGGCTGGCTGCTTCTCCGGGGCTTTGCTTTTCCTGTCACCGTTGGGGACATCTGGGTAGAGGTCAGCTAGTCGTGAATGTCATCCTACGCTCGGAGCCCATCTCATTGTAACGTTGACATCTGCTGCAAAAGCTGCTCTCGTGCCGCTGCTTGGCAAAGATCCATTGTTGTCATCAGCTGATGGGTGAGTGGAGCTGAAGGCTGGGCCCGCCCAGACCAGGCTGCTTTAGGGACCGGAGCTGCTGCTCCTTGCTCTCCCGCCTCTTTCACTCTGCCCCCGCCTGGGCAGCGGGCTTGTGGGTCAGCCTTCAGGGCCCACAGCTGCGCCTTCCCTCCCCTCTGCTCCCCCCATCTCCCCAAGTCTCCGCCTGACCCGCTGCCTTCCTGTTTAGGTCAGTTCTACAGCAATGGAGGGCACTCTGGGAATGCTGGCGGTGGCGGCGGCGGGGGCGGTGGTGGCTCTTCCGGCTACGGCTCCTACTACCAAGGCGACAACTACAACTCCCCAGTGCCCCCGAAACATGCCGGAAAGAAGCAGCCGCACGGGGGCCAGCAGAAGCCCTCCTACGGCTCTGGCTACCAGTCCCACCCAGGCCAGCAGCAGTCGTACAACCAGAGCCAGTACAGCAACTACGGCCCCCCGCAGGGCAAACAGAAGGGCTATAGTCATGGCCAAGGCAACTACTCCTCCTACTCCAACTCCTACAGCTCCCCCGGGGGCGGGGGCGGCTCCGACTACAGCTACGAGAGCAAATTCAGTGAGTTGGCGTCCCCCAGAAGCTCAGCACTACCCCACTCTGGCTGAGGGACTGGAAAGAAGCTGGTGGTGGTGGCCATAGGGCGGGCGTTTGGACAATCCTGGAGGCAGAGGAGCCCTGGCCCAGGGCCTTGCTGTTCCCTTCCTGTTGCCTTCTCCAAAGGAGGTCCAACAGAGGCCCCTAGGCAGGCTGTGGGTTGAAGCTGGTGAATGAGGATGGAGTCTGAGAGTCCAGGCTAGCTGCTGCAAGGTGACCTCTGGAGACTGGGTTGCACGTTGCCTCTAAAAGAGCCTGAATTATTCCCCGCTTCACCTCTCCACCTTGTGCACAGACTCGGTGGGTTGTACTGCGCTGGTGGCCCGGTTGGGGTAGAGCAGTTGTACGGTTGTCCGTGATAGGAGAGCAGTCGGCAGCAGGGGCCAGGACTTGGGCTGGCTGTGCGCTTCCCGAGCTGTTGGGGAGCTTGAATTGGAGGAGCAGGTGGGAAGGCAGGACAGACTGGGCCTTAGAATGTGGTGATCAGGCCAAACCAGGGTATAGTGACCTTGCAGGGGTTCGGCCAGCCCCCGGCACTTTGAGATGGAACTGATGCCTGCCAAATTTAAGCAGTTGGGATAGGGAAATTTGTAAATATCCAGGGTCAGGGCCGCAGCCCAAGGCCTCTTAACCACGCTGTCTTCTCTCCCCCCAGACTACAGTGGTAGCGGAGGCCGAAGCGGCGGGAACAGCTATGGCTCAGGCGGGTCATCCTACAACCCAGGGTCACATGGGGGCTACGGAGGTGGTTCTGGGGGCGGTTCCTCCTACCAAGGCAAACAAGGTGGGCCTGGAGCAGCAGGTGACACAGCGTGGGGGGCCCGGGGCCACACAGAGGCTGTGAGGAGGGTAGTAGCCTGGCATGGGCTGATAGCAGCATGGGCAGGGCCGCAGTGGCAGCTGACCCCCGATTTCCATGTGGGGCGAGACTAGGGAGCAGGAGTTGCGGGCACATGGGGCCTTGTGCGAGCTGGGACTGAGGCTTGCTTCCAGCTTCTCAGCTTTTCAGAAGCCAGTGATCCAGAAATTGCCTTACTCTTAAATATTGGCACCAATATGAAAAAAATGCAGCCCCAGTTACAGCTGCCCCTGGTGACTCTGTGATTGGGCTGATCCCCACCCCCTCTCTCCCTCAGGAGGCTACTCATCACAGTCGAACTACAACTCCCCGGGGTCCGGCCAGAATTACAGCGGCCCTCCCAGCTCCTACCAGTCATCACAGGGAGGCTACGGCAGGAACGCAGATCACAGCATGAACTACCAGTACAGATAAAGCCCTGAGGGCGAAGATTTGTACCTTCTGCACTTAACCCCTCCTCGTTGTAAGATTCAGTTTTATGCACCACAGTTAACATGTCTGTGGCCCCTCTGGGCCTATCGCCCTACCCTGTCCACGTTGCTGTGTTGTGAGGTGCAGCTGGTCACTCTGTGACCCGTCCTGTGACCCATATTTAGCCGTGTTTGGGACTCTGCGTCTTCAATGGTTTGTTAGTTGCCATTACAACTTTGTCCGAATAGAGTTTTCTGAGTTTTTGCAGTTCAGTATCCCTCTGTCTATTTACAATTGGTATTAGTGTTAACTCAGTTTGTCTTGAAATAGTTACAGAAGGGATACCTCATCTGTTAATGCTTTTGTGAAGTGAGTTAAACGAGCTTTCTGTATTTTAATGCTTTAGTGTTTCAGTTTTATAAGTGAAGATTTTATTTTAAAAACCAG
>NW_006431558.1:709271-718832 GCF_000325575.1 Pteropus alecto | reverse complement strand
TGGGATTTTTTTTGTATGTCTGGATCATTCAGGCAGTACATCTGAATTCAGCTGAATGTAGACAAATAAAGAAAAAGAAAGAAAATTCTGCACCGTCGTAGGCCTGGGTATCTGACCCTTCAGCAGTGCGATGGGCAAGTTCCTCCACTCTGTTCCCAGCATGGTAAACCAGGCACTGGTGGCAGGACAGTCCCTGGTCACCAGAAAGGGTCCAGGATCCAGCTCCAGGCCAGTAGACACCCTTACTCTGATTTGGCCAAGGTCAGCAACCAGTTATATGGAACCTTGTGGCCCTGGTGTCCCAGTGAGCTCCACACTGCCTGCTCCTGGCTGTCTGCAGAACGGTTTAGTGGCCCATGCCGCTGTTAGCCGATTGCTCACACAATTCGGCATGCTTTGTTTCCTGCTCCATGAATTCTGGGTGTAGTTTTAATAAGTGCAATTTTAAGTCATCATGGGATAAAATGTCCTCGTGGGTTTGGTACATGGAATCTTTGAAAAAGCCCAGTTGAGTCTGGCTGAAGCACCCCAAGATGTGGGAAAATCCAGGCATGGAATGGTCTGTTAGGGTGGTGCTCTGTGGCAGCCACAGACTTCATCCTGGTGCCACCCCTGCCCAGAATTTCAGGGTTGTTGGCAGTGGCTCAGCCTCGTCCCGGCGGGTTTTCCTGGAGCGGTGTTTCTCAAATCCTGGGCAGTTTTGTAGTGCTTGGGGGACATCTGTCACCTGGTGGGTAGAAAGAAGCCAAGGATGCTGCAGAACATTCTACATTTAAATGTCAGCGCTGCAGAGCTGGAAGAACCCTCCCCCAAGCAGCCCTTCTCAACTCCAGCTGTGCCCCAGGAGGCGGCCTATCTGGGAAGAGCCCTGCGGGCAGCTGGGTCCTGGAGCTGCCCTTCCATGGGAAACCCTCGGTCTTGCCATGTCTCCATCCTCTCAGACCAGGCAGCCCTTGGCCTCCTGTGCTTGGTTAACCATGGCCACTGGGAGATGCACAAACCATTCTTGACTCAGGATCAGTCAGCTGAGGCAGAAACTCCTGTGTGCCTTCAAAGGATGAAGATTTGCTTTCTTGGAGAAGTGAAAGAAAGGTGTGCACTAAAACAAAATATTGGAAGAATTTTGCTTTCTGCTGGCACAGAGGAGTCCCCAGATACCAAGTGGTCCAGCTGGGGAGAGGGGCCCAGTGGGGCCCATCCAAGAGGCGGCCTACAGTGTGAACTTTCGGGTCGGCCCTAAGGACCCTGGGATCGCTCCAGTGCACAGCCTAGGAGAGGACAGACTCGAGGGACGGGTACCCACCCCAGCTCCTCTCCCAGACACATCCAGGGGCTAAGACAAAAAGACCCCTGTGAAATCATTGGGGCCTCGTGTGTGAGAGAGGATACAGGCTGTGGACAGAGCTTGCGTCACTCGGAGACCTTCAGGGAGGAACCTCTTGGCCCTGCCTGCCAAATGCCTTCAAACTCTGGACCTGCATTGTCAGCTCAGGTCTCCATCGGTTGGTTTCCCAAGCGAGGATCACCACCAAATTCCTGAATGTGATTTGATGTTTCAAGTCTCCGTCTTTCTTTTAAAGACACCAGTCAAGAGTGAAGGCCCACCCTAATCCCGGATGAGTTCACGTCAAGATCTTTAATTCCATGTACAGAGACCCTATTTACAAATTAGGTCACATTCAAGACTTCAGCGGTTAGGACTTGGGACATACCTTTTGGGGGACACTGTTCAACCCACTCCAAGGATGAGTGAAGGTTTCACCCCATGGGCTGTTGGCACAGCCCTGGGACTCTGTGGGCCAGCCAGGATCACCGTGGTCACGTCGGGACAGCAGAGCCAGTAGCGTCTTTACAGCACAGTAGGTACCTGTCCCAAGGGGACGGCTCATGAACACAGATCCCTCGGCACCTTAATTCTGCTTGGGGACTTCATTAGTGCTGATGGCATGGTGATGCAGCTAGCTGATGGCAGTACCCAGCCTTCAGGAGCTACTACCCCGGGAAGCTGGATTGAGGAAGACGTGGGTGCCGCCTTGAGCACAGAGAGGGCCTTGCTGCTGGTGTATCACCCATTCAAAGCTGACCAAGGCCTTTTGCCCTCCAAGCCCCAGAAGCCAGCCTGGTCGAGGGCCTCAGTGAACTACACCACCACCACCACCACCTCGGCCAGGGCGTGGGCAGTAGCTGGCTTATGATGAGATGCTTTGGCTCACGTGTCACCAGAGAACGCTGTTGTGAATCTTTCAGTCACCAGCAGAGATCACCAGGAGCTTGAGCAGGAGGGACAGTATGGCTCACATGTTTACTCAGCGAGTTGATGACGTTAGGGTACTCGGTGAATAGGCCAGGGGGTCAGTAACCCGGGACTGCATACAAATCTCCGGAGGGCCCAGGATGCCTTTGGAGGGAAGAGAGGAAGGGAGAAAGGTCACACAACTGGAATAGCTGGACATGGGCATGGTGGGCCAAGATGACATCTGAGGGAGGGCAGAGCCTTTCCAGGAATTTGGACTGATCCTCAGGGGAAGGATTGGAAATTGGAGACCTAGGACCAAAGCGGGTAGGGATTCCGCAGGAAGGAGACACAGATCCAGGATTTCCACCTTTCTAGATTTAGCAGACACTGGGGACACTGGTGTCCCTCTGAGCTGAGGTCTAGTGTGACGTGGAAGTTATCACCTAGCTGTCCAACTACCCTCTGTGGTGGCAGAGAAGCATTCACTCTCCCTCGGACAATCGACCATTTCTGTAGTCAGCCACGGAGGCCTGACTCTGCAGCTGGACTCTCAGCCTTAGGATTCAGTCTCCAGATGTGAGCCTCATGTTGGCTGTGTCCTTTGCAGCAAGACTTCTTGGCCCAGATGCTCATTTTAACCCATTCCGGAATAAATGGAAACTTCCCATGTTCACTGTTTCACTCCACATGTATTTTTTGGGTGTTGCTTATGTATCCTTCCTGCACAAGGTGCTGGCAGTGGACACGGTCCCTGCCCTCATGGAGCTTCCGGGCACCACGAGGGCTCTGTCTCAGCTGGGCAGCAAGTGTCAGGGAAGGCTTTCTGTGTTTCAGGTGAGACAGAATGATTGAATTGGGACCAGGGGTGTATAAGGGAGGGTGAGGGAAGGGTATGCAATGCAGAGGCAACAGCATGCACCAAAATTCAGCTGGGGGCTGGCAGTAGACTTAAAGGAGCTGAAGTCAGGTGGGTGAAGCATTTAGTCGCAAAAAGGGTAAAGTGGCTGTGTCAGCAAGGGGTACACAGTGCAAGCCCTTGACAGCCAGCCAGAAGAGTTCTAACCTTTATCCCAAGGTTAATTGGTAGCCATGGAAGGATTCTGAACTAGGAAGACTCCAGAACGGTCCTCTTGGCTGTTGGGCAGAGAATAGGTGTGTGGGAGAGGTGAGAATGGAGGTCAACAGACCAGCAAAAGGGCTTGAGTTCTAGAACATCCAAGCTGTGAGGTTCTGGGGTACTTAGGCAGCGGAGTCCACTGAATGCAGTGAGGAAACAGCTCTCAGACCCAGGAGGGGTAAAAACTGCATGTTTCAGGGCAGATGTTCAAGCAAGAGACATTGACTTACCTCAGAATAGAGGAAAGAGAGAGGCCCAGACTCACAGGTCCTCCCGTCTCTGCTGTGGATGGAAACGTCTAGGGAGTGGTCAGAGGTGGCAAGTCCTAGGTTCGTGGACTTCCCAATGTCTCCCAAGAAGCTGGCACCTAAACTCAGCCTTGACACCTGGGCAGGGGCAGGGGTGGAGTTAGAATATCACAGGAGTGCCCCCCGTCCCCCAGATAAATAAACCCAAAACAAAAACCTTTTAGGCTCCCCGGGCAACCACCCGACCCAGGGCTCCAAGGACCCCTATTTCAACGTTACAGGTATTAGAAGTCTCCACGTCTCCAGAGGTTTCTGGATTCCCCAGTCTGTCTAGAAACCTAACCCCCACCCTTCTGGGTCCCTGGACTTCAATACTCTCTCCTTAAGGCCAACCACCCTAGTACCTGCTTTGGGGGACTCCCTTGGGCAGCTGCAGCGATCCCTGGGAAGAGAAGTTTGGGGGACCAAACTGAGCACTCCCAATCCCGGTCACGCACCTGGGGTGATGCGTGGACTTCCACTTGAGGGGCGCGGAGACCAGAGGAGGCCCCCGTTCTGTAGACACCACCCTTTCCAAGCCACGTGTTCACCTCTCAGCCCGCCCTGGGCACTCCCCTGCTTCTTTCATGCCCAATCAACAGACGCATTTCACAGTACCGCTCCAGCAATCCCCGCCCAGTGACTTCGCCCGCTGCGTGTTTTGTCGTCAGGCGACGCTTTCTGCAGGCCCCGTCCTTGACACGCCCCCATAGGATGCGTAACGTGGGCACAATGCGCCTCTTCCAATAGAACGCCTTTGTAGGCTCCGCCCCCATGGTGGCCGCTTCCCTGGTGTCCCGGCAATGCTCGGGGTGCTGTCCAGCGTGCTGAAGCCGAACTCCCAGCGCCTCCTAAAGGGGCTACCTCATGGTGCCTCCAGCCCTGCCTACTGAGCGGCGCAGAAACCCTAAAGTCGATGCCACTGAACCTCGGCTGCACCACCCCCAACCCTCCACTTTACTTCCTGGTAATGCAGAGAGCTCACTTTGCTCCACACCCCACCTCCCCATCTAGCTCAGACGAAAGCCAAAGTTCTCACAGCAAACCAGAGGACCTAGTGGTTTGACCTTCCCGCCTTGTCTTCCGCTCCTCACTATCTCCAGCTACACTGACCTCCCTGCTGCACCGCAAACAATCCAGGCACATTCCCACCTTGGGACCTTTGCTCTCATTGTTTTTAAAACCTGTGTAAAATGTTCTCTCTCAGTTCCCATCATGGCTCCTCCTTCACCTCCTTCAGGCTTTAACCTTCTCAGTGAGTCGGATTCTGATCACCCTACTTAAAATAGTCACTTCCAACTCCTCTCCTTCCCTGCCCTCTTGGTTCTCCAGCACTTCTCAACACTTGAGACGTGACAAGTTTGACTAATTTTTCTTGTTCACCCCTCCAGAGCAACGAATTTTTGAGCGCTTGTTCACTACTATGTTGCCAGCAGTGAGAACAGTGCCTGACACAGAGCGGATGGTCCATAATGTTTGTGGCATGTATATTCATGCGTGTATTTGGACATTTACTGTGTGCTAAGCTCCACTTACCTTCATAATGATTCTTTAAGGATGAAGAAACTGAGACTCAGAGAGTGACTATCACATGACCAAAGTCCCCTGGCTTCTGAGTGGCAAAACCTAAATCTTTCCTCCCAGGTTCCTCTGGCTGTAACTTTTTCACCCCTTTTCTGTGCTGCAATTCCTAATACTGTCTTTTCCTTCAGGAAAAGAAGTTGTATGAGACGGTGCTTCACCGGCCTCACGCAAGACTAGATTTCAATTCCTGTTCCTTGATTATTACTAGCCATGTGACCCTGAGCAAGTCAGTAAATGTCTCTGCTTCAGTTTTTTCATCCATAAAAAGAAATAATACCCAACTCATTGTACTGTGAGGGTCAAATGAGGCAATGATAGTGTAAAGCTTACCAAATACCTGGCACACACTGGCACCTACTCCATTAGCGTTGGCAGTGTTGGCCGTTAATCACCATATTGTATTATTATTTGGGAGAATTTATAAAAACTTAAAAATTAGGAGAATGGGACCAGAAAAGCTATAGGAAGACAGTGTTTCGAGCAGTTGGAAGTGAAGAATAGATGCCAGACCTCACTGGAAATGAGAGAAATGCACATTAAAAATGTCGTAGAGTTACCACAGTTCTCCTATTAAGTGGGCAAGTGAAATTGTGTTGTAGAGGCTGTGGGGAAACATGCAAAGCACTTCTATATACTACTTGCTGGTGCCGGTGCAAATGTTAAAACCGGATTGAGGGTATTTGGTAGGATCTTATAATACACTCTTTGACCCACCCTAGCCATCCAGCTGCTGGAATTTTTTTTCCAAAGATATACTTGCTGCCATGTGAAATTACTTAAATACAAGATTATTAATTGCAGCCTTGTTTATAGATGCAAAAGATTACCCATAACTCAAGTGAGAATCTACAGGAGACCGCATAAGCAAGTGATAGTCTACTCATACTTTGGGATATGAGCTAACAGTTAAAATCGAAACAAAACAAAAACAAGGAGATACTTGAAACAAACAAACAAACAAAAAGAACAAGGAGAGTATGTACTGACATAGTGTAGACAAAAAGCAAGATGCTTCCTACCAGTATAACTAGCAAGCCATTTTGTGTAAAAAAGGGATAAATATAACTATTTAGCTTTATATTTGTTTCTGTTTGTATGAAAAAATTCTAGAAAGACACAAGAATCTAATAAAACATGTTACTGGAAAAGGCTGAGATGGACAGTGTGGGGGGAAGGTAGAACTGAGTTTCTTTGCCTTTTACACTTTCTGAACTTTCATACATTTAAAATGAAATATTACAAATACAGAAAAGTGCATAAAACATAGAAGTACAGGTCAATGACGACTCTTGTAGTTACAACCTACAATTTTTTTCATGTAAGAAAAAACTTATGTATCTATAGATCTATATATCCATATCCAAACTATTAAATTAAAAAAAAAGAAGTGCTCAGCACCTCAACCCTGTTGAATTCTGCTGCCACATCACCTAAGTTGAGTAGTGAAAGATGTTGGTAAATAGCTCCAATATCTGAAAAGATGTTCACTCTCTGTAGGAATCATGGAAATGCAGATTCAAACCCCAATTAGACGCCATTTTCACACACACCTGATTGGCAAAATTCAAGAGTTCTGAAAATACAAGAGTTTGAGAGGATGTGACACAGGGAGCTTTCCTATGGGTGACATAGGGAGCTGCTTTTATGGGTGTAATCACCTTGAAAATAGTTGGTCCTGCCTTGTAAAGTTGATTATCCACCCAGCCTAGGGTCCTGCAATTCCATTTCTAGGATTCTTGCAGTGGTATACAAGGAGATGTGTATACAAATGCTCACAGCAGCACTGTTTATAATGGCAAAAACAAATAAATAAAACAAAAATGCTGAAATGTCCACATGTCCATTGATGGGAGAATGGATAAGTACACTGTGGTATATTTATGCCAATTCATAATGGTACACTGATTTGGAGAAGAAACGAATGAACCAAAACTACATATGACATGAATGAATCTTAGAAACACAATTATAAGGAACAGAAAGCAAGTCACAGGGACTAGCTGTGGTATAAGATAATTTTATTGGTGTAATAGATGTTGGGGGACAACCAACAGTTTCTCTCATATCTCCTTTTTTTTCTATTGAATTTTAAAAAACTATTATGAAACATATTGGAACAAGTTATAACGTTTGGAGAATGTTGTTTAGGCAATTTCATGAGTCAATGACCCATGACTGGTGAAAAACAACAACTCAAAAACCTCCATAAGTTTATTTTATTATTTTATTTATTTATTTATTTTAGGCAAGGCAACTCTTGGTTGACCTCACAGATTGCAAGGACCTTGTCAGTTTACAATCCCACATTTTTTATTTTTAATGCCTACAGCACCTGGTCTTCCTAAGTGGTCTCCCATCCAAGTACTAACCAGGCCCGACCCTGCTTAGCTTCCAAGATTAGACAGGATCGGGCTTGTTCAGGGTGGCATGGCCATAGACAAAAAAACTTCCATAAGTTTATGAAAAGTATAAAAGTATTAAAAGCTTCTAGAAAGTGAAAAAACTCCATTAGTATATCTAAATGAATCAATTGAAAACAAAACAGCAGCAGTAATAAAAAATACATATTTGCTTGTATGTGCTGATAAACATGTCTGTAAGTATATACAAGAGTGAATACTAAACATTATTTAATATTAAGAGGTGAGAACCATTTGGACAGGGGACAGGTGTGGGAAAGATAATTCACAGTATACATTTTATCTGTATTTTTTTTAACTATGTGTTAATGTATTATCTACTTTGAAACCTTGAATAAATTTATTTATTTAAAATTAAATCATAAGTAAAGCTTATTGAACTCCTGTGTTTTCAGTTTTCTCTGTATTTAATCTTTTGTTAGTGTACATGTGTTTTTATTAATGTACATTTTGTACTGTGGTAAGGTACATAAGATATAAAATTTATCACTTTAACTTTTTTTCATATTTGCTAAGAGATTTCTCCCTCTCCCCCATTTTTTGAGGTATAATGGACATATAACATTGTATTAGTTTTAGTACAATGTAATGATTTGATACATGTATACATTGTGAATGTATTTAATATTTTGAATGGAAAATAACATCAAAAAGTATTAAAAGATGATCAATTTCCTGATGCTCATGTCGTGAAGAGCTTGACAGATCCACTCCCCAATCAAACTGGTGAAAAGTATTAAAAAGCAACTATGTTTAAAGTCTCTGGAATTGTTTTCCAGCTGGAACCATGGAGAGCGCAGAAGAAGTTTCCTGCTGTGCCAGAAACCCTCAAGAAAAAGCAAAGGAGTTTTGCAGAGCTGAAGATCAAGCTCCCGAGAAAGAAGTTTGCCCAAAAGATGCTTTGAAAGGCAAGGAGGAAGCTTATCTATGAAAAAGCTAAGCACTGTCACAAAGAATATAAGCATATGTACAGACTGAGATTCGAATGGCTAGGATGGCAAGAAAAGCTGGCAACTTCTATGTACCTGAGGAACCCAAATTGGCATTTGTCATCAGGATCAGAGGCATTAATGGCGCGAGTCCAAAGGTTTGAAGGGTGCTGCAGCTTCTCGCCTTCACCATATCTTCAATGGCACCTTTGTAAACTCAGTAAGGCTTTGAGTAACATGCTAAGGATGGTGGAACTGTATATTGCATGGCAGTGCCAAAATCTGAAGTCACTAAACGAATTGATCTACAAGCCTGGTTATGGAAAAAAATGAATTGCCCTGACAAACACATTGATTGCTCGATTTCTTGGTAAATGTGGCAGCACCTGCATGGAGGATCTGACTCATGAGGTCTACACTGTTGGAAAACACTTCAAAGAAGCAAACACCTTCCTGTGGCCCTTCAGATTACCTTTTCCATAAGCGAGAATGAAGAAAAAGACCGCCCTTTTGTAAAAGGTTGAGATGCTGGCAACAGGAAAGACCAGCTCAACAGGCTTATTAGAAGGATGAACTAAGGTATCTACCGTGGTTATATTTGTAATCCGGTCAGTTAATAAACAGAAACTGCTTTCAAATTGAAAATAAAAATAAAAATAAAGTCTCTGGAGATGGTTCTAAGGGCCTACAGAAAATGAGGAAACATCTAGTCAAGAAAATCTATGAGAAAATTTAGTTAGAACAGTGAGTGTCTCTAGTACTTGATATCTCCTACCTCCATTCTACCAGTTCAGCAAGATGCAAACTCCACTCCAGATGGTGCAATAGAGTTTGTTCTCTCCTTGATCCCAGTCAGGGGGCTATCTTCTCAGGAAGGGCAGCAAGTCAGCATTTGTCATCCTGCCCTCAGCTACCTGTGCTGAGGCTGAGATCCAGGCAAGTGCAGTTTTTCGAAGAGAGAATAAATGAGACTACTCCAAAATTAGGG
>NW_006431558.1:696386-709150 GCF_000325575.1 Pteropus alecto | reverse complement strand
AAACATTGGATCCAAAAAGTTCAAGGAATCTCAAACAGGATAAATTCAAAAGAAATTCACAATTGGACACATCCTGTGAAATTGCATACTGTCAAAGAAAAAGGAATGATTTTTAAAAGAAACTAGAAGGACAAAAAGATCACAATAGATAACACTTAGATCGACATTCTATTTCTTAGCAATGATAATGGAAGCCACGAGTGGAATATGTTTGATGTGCTAAGAGAAAATAATTATCAATCCAGGGGAACTCTCTGTTAAGAAGCATGGCAAAATAAATTTCTTTTCAGGTAAACAAAACTTTAGAGTTAATCAATATAGAGTTCTTTTTACTGAAAGAGGTTTCAAAGATGTTCTTCAAATAAACAGAAATTCATTTGAGATTTAAAATCAGTAACCATTATAAATGCAAATAGAGTAACTTGTCAGTAAAATGCAAAGATTATTGGAATGGTTAAAAAGTACAAATCTAGTTCTTTGTTGTTTTCTAAAGACATATCTTAAAGCAGAAAATTTCAAAGTCATAGGATATACAAAAAGATTTAAGGATTATCAGAACATAAAGGAAACTGGAGTAGTTATTTTAATATCAAATAAAAAGATATACAGAATCCCATAGGCTGTGGAGGTAGGAGAATGGGGATTGAAGAGAAGAAAGCAAGAAGGAGAGAGAGGTATCTTACATGGATCATTATGATAAGGTGTCATCATTCAAGGACTATGAGTAATTTAAACCTCTGAATTTGAAATTCACAAAGAGGGGGATACAATAATAATATGGGGACATTAGGAGCAACCGTAGGCCAATAAATTTGACAACTTAAATGAAATGAAAAAATCCTTAGAACAACTTTACGTACCTGAACTGACTTGAGAAAAAATAGAACACCTGAATAGTCCTTTGTAATCATTACAAAATTTAAATCAGTAGTTTAAAATATTCCTATAAGGTAAACAACATAACCAGATGGATTTACAGGTCAGATCAGTAAAACATTCAAGAAACAGATAATTCCAACCTTGCACAATTTCTTCCTGAAAATAGAATGAGTAGGAAAATTTATTTGATGAAGTTAGCATAATTTAAACACCAGACTCGGGCAAAGACAGCACTATAAGCAAGGAAAATTATAGACAAATACAATTTATGTCAGAGATGCAAAAATTCTAAATAAAATATTAATAAAATGCCAAAATATAACAAAAAAGATACCATGACCAAGCTGGGTTTATCTCAGGAATGTAAATAAGATTTATTAATAGAAATAAAATTTATTGAATAAAATTATTAATAACTTAGAAAACATGTCATCAGGCATTTTAAATTAAATGAGACAAATTATGTGGTTATCTCTCTAGATATAGAAAAGTGTATAATAAACATTTATTTATGATAAAGATCTGTGAGTGAACTAGAAATTGAAAGGACCTTTCTTTACTTAATATGGTGCATCTTGGAAAAACCTACAGCAAACATCATATATAATGGTGAAATGTTGAAAGCATTTGTTTTAAAATGCCTTCAGGTATATAGTGTAAGAAGTAAAGGACAGAAGTCAAAACCATGAGAAAACGACTGCGATAATCCAGGCAAGAGCTGTTGGTATCTGGACCAGAGTGAGAGCTATGGAAGGGGGTGTGAAGTGGTTGATTTTGAAAACAGAGCAGCCAGGATTTGCTGATAAATCAGATGTAGAGAGCGAGAGACGGTGAGAGCTCAAGGACCATCCCCAAGTTTCTGTCTGAGCTCCCAGAAAGATTGTGGTGCTATTACTGAGAAGGAAAGGATGGGAGGGGGTAGTCAAGCTTTGGGTGGGCAACAATTAGGAGCTCTGCAAAATGTAGAGTTTGGATGTCTGTAGACACCCAGTGGAGATGTCAGTAGGGCATCTGTTAAGAGGAGATGGGAGTTCAGGAGAGAGGAATAAAAAATTGGGTATTGTTAATGTATATAGGTTTTAAAAAGCATATTATGAGTTACAAGCCTTGTGATATAGAGTCATGGCGGTGGGGAGGGGCGTTCTTAAGATTGGGGGAGTTAGGAGCAACTGAAGGTGAAAATATGAGCCAGCCGTGGGAAAATCAGGAGTGTTGCAGACAATGGGAACCGCGATGCAAAGATCCTGAAGGGGACCTCTTGGGTGGGTGTTTTCCAGACATGGCCTCCGTGAGGACTCTCCACCACTCTGAGAAACTGGCATCGTTAGCCCAAGGCTCCTAGAAGGTCAGAGCCTTGCTCAGGTCAGCCTTTAGGCTAGTGGTTCTAAAAGGAAGAATTCTGGAGGCAATGGCGCCCTCTGCTGGCCAGGACAGATATCGGCTCCATTTACAACAATAATATCGATCGTTATTATATAGATTATAATATATATTTTACATAACATAATGTATGTTGTATATTACTTAACAAATTGTATTACATATCGCTATTATTAGTAGTGGAACACATCCTAGTGCTTAATAAATCCGTGACCCAGCCTCTCCCATCTCTGTGCGGCATAGAGGCTGGCACTAGGGGGGAAGTATACTGTAGGTTTTCATTGAATGAACCAATAGATGTGGCCAGTTTCTGGACCTCAGTTTCCCCTTCTGTAAATCTAGGATTCTTGCTTTAATTGCATAAGCTAATGTTGATTGAGCACGTACTATGTGCTAGGTCCTATTCTAAGCACCTGGGACAAAGCAATAAACAAGACAGACGAAAGCCTGTGCCAGGCCACGTGTAAAGATCTATACACGCCTATCCTTCTCAATATTCACAATGTCCTTATGCTGAGTCTATTAGTCGCCCCATTTTATGGAGGTGAAAATTAAGGCTTACAGAGGCTTTGATTGTAGAGCAAGGAAGCAGCAGGGATCGAACTTGAACTCAAGAGAATTAAAAAATTTTCTTTTTCGTTTAAAGTTAACATACGATTTTAGTTTCAGGTGTAGAACATAGTGATTAGACATTTATGTAACTTACAAAGTGATCACAAGACAATTTTTTATACTCTGTAGCAGTGCTCTGCAGGTGGCAATGGACTGGGAGCTCAGACGGTTGGAGCAGGACCGTAGCTGTTGCTATGGTCCCCCTGACGCTATCCCAGGGCTTCAGCCTGTTCCGCATCACATGACTTTAGCCAATATGGCACCGCCCAGGGTGTTTCATTGCCCACGTGGTGCTGGCGGGCAAGATGGCGGCGGCAGTCAGCCCAACTTCTTTGGAGTCGGCACCGAGGATCTTCCGCCTGGTGGCCGAGTGCAGCCGCTCCCGGGCTCGGGCAGGCGAGCTGCAGTTGCCGCACGGGCCGGTGGCCACTCCAGTGTTCATGCCAGTGGGCACGCAGGCCACCATGAAGGGCATCACAGCGGAGCAGCTGGACGCGCTGGGCTGCCGCATCTGCCTGGGCAACACCTACCATCTGGGTCTGAGGCCGGTGGGTGGGCTCTGCCCGTCCAAGGTGGTGGCGGAGCATAGGGAGCCCTGGGGCATCCCCACGGCCCGGGCACGCTTTCAAAAGTCAATCGACAAACGCTTATTGAACACCCCGGGTAGAGCAGGCCTGTGCTGGGCGTGAGGGAGCGGCAGGGACCGAAGTTGGCCATCCCTGTCTCCTCACATGAGCTCCCATGGTCGCGCTCGCCTCTAACCTGTCCCTTACCCTCCAACAACCCAGGGCCCCGAGCTGATTCAGAAGGCCAACGGTCTCCACGGTTTCATGAATTGGCCCCACAATCTGCTGACGGTGAGATGGGGTCGGAGCGGGGATGCGAGGGCACCCCTCGGCGGCGAATCTCCCGTAACCCCTTTCCTGACTGCCCTGCGGTGGGGTTTCCCCTAGGACAGCGGCGGCTTCCAAATGGTGTCCCTGGTGTCCCTGTCCGAGGTGACGGAAGAGGGCGTCCGCTTCCGCTCTCCCTACGACGGCGACGAGACCCTTCTGAGCCCGGAGAAGTCCGTGGAGATCCAGAACGCCCTGGGTGAGCAGATCCCAGCGAGCCGTCCCTTCCCCTCTTTCTCTGATAGATGTGAGGCGGGCCGCCTCCTTTCATGCTGCGTGGCTTTGGGCAATTCACTCCCCTTCCCTGGGCTTCAGTTGAGGCAAATTAAATGCGGATAGTTAATAAGATTCATGATGTGAAGTTGCTAAATCTCGGTACAGTGCCTAGCATGTAGTGAGTTTTATTCTTATCCTTATTGCTATTATTACTTTAAAACTGCAAATTAATTGGGCAAAGATACGTTGAAATAATGGAGGCAACAGGAGGAGATTGGGGATATTTTAGGCCCCTCCCATCTCCGTCCATATCCCGCATTCCTTGATAAGGACAATGAACATTTTCTCAATCTTGTAAAGTGCTAAGAAACACAGGCTCAAACCTTCCTATCTTCCAACCAATTGGTGTTTTTAAGTCCCTCCATATGGAGATTCTTTGGCTTCCATTCATACAGTCATAGAGCTGAGTGTCACATTATCCATGGAACTTACAGTCCATAAGGAAGACAGGCATTGGTGAGGTCACAATTAGAAAAGAGAAAAAAAAAAAAAAACAGTGCAGATAAACAGTGTTGTATGTTTCCATTTGTTTGAAAAACACATATATGACTTGCTTATGTTTCTGGAAACTAATATAGGTTCCCTGGGAGAGGGATATTGGGAGCTGGTAGACAGGTGGGTTGCCGCCTTTGTTTTTCTTTTCTTTAAATTGGGGTATAATTGACTTGCAATCAACTTACTGTATTTAAGGTGTACCCTCTGACAGGTTTTGACATGTTTCCATCCATGAGAAGTTCACCACAATCGAAATAGAGAACATATCCATCACCCCTAAAAGTTTACTCATACCCTTCCCTCGGTGAGCAAGAGACTTCACTGAATATCCTGTTGTATTTTTAAAAATTTGAGGGTACTTTTCAACATTTAGAACCATGTGCATGTATTACTTTTTTAAAAAATGTTATTTAAAAAAAATTTTAATGGTACATATAAATAAAAAGTTGGGACCATGACTGTGAAGGCTAAGTCCATGGAACTATTAGACATGATTCAGTCTGCAGGCTCAGGGAATGCTGCCCGAGGCCTAAAATCTGTGGAGCAGGAATAACCTAAGTGTCCAAAGGGAGAAAGTGTGTTCTGGAAAGAGGAAGCAGCCAGTGCAAAGAACCTGAGCCAGGACCAAGGCTGACATGTTGGAGGAATAGTAAGGAGGCCTGTTCTTCTGGAACGGAGTGAGGGAAGGAGGAGAGTAGGAGGTGAGGACAGAGAGGTGACTCAGGCAGGTCCTGCGGGACCTTGTGAGTTTGATTTGTCCTTTAAAGAAAAAAATTAAACAAGAAAACATTTTGCATACATTTCTATACAAACATGTGTGCAGAAAACAATGCCCTTCTCACGCCTGTCCTCTATCCATCTCCATCACTTCCACGGGCTACCAATGTTTCAATTTTCTTACATATTCTTTCAGAGTTTATGTAAATAGAAGCAAATTCAAATCTATTCTAAGTTTTCTAATTATGAGTACATGCTATTTATGACACATTCTTCTGTATTTTGCATAGTTTTAATTATGAAAAATTTCTGTTATATGCAAAAACAGACATAACACCATCCGTTACCCACAACCATTGCCACAATCTAATTTCAGAACACTTTTATCACCCCCAAAAGAAATCCCATACCCATTATCAGTCACTCTCTATTCCTCCATCTCCAAAGCCTAACTAATCTCCTTTCTATCTCTACAGATTTGCATAATCTAGACTTTCATTTACATTATTTGCATAATGTAAATGAAATCATACGACATGTGGTCTTTTGTGAATGGCTTCTTAGTATAGTGTTTCTGAGGTTTATCTATTTTATAGTATGATCAGTACTTAATTCCTTTTTATAGCCAAATAATATAATGTTTGCTTCACTAATTTTTAAAAAATAGTTGCAATCTTACATATCTTGTTTATTTTTTAATTAAAATTTTTTTTTTTGCTTTAGTCTTCTTTTTTTAGCTTTTTAATTTTCTTGGATCATCTGTTATATATCAAACTAAATCTCAGACATTCTTTCATTTCATCTGTAAGTATTTTAATTTGTATCTCTAACATAGGAGATGATTTTTTTTAAACACAATCACAATACCATCGTCCCACCTAAAAACAATGAACAATAATTGATTAACATCATCAAATATCTGGCCAGTATACCAAGTTTCATACATGACATACTTATGAAACATTTATGACATATTAATAAGATAATTGTTTTATAAATGACATTTTTTTTCCATAAAAATAGTCTGTTTATTTCAGGGTCCAAAAAATATGCAGAAACTACAATTGTTTGAAAGGTCTCATAAGTCTCTTTTAACATATATTACGTATTATATAGTTTCTTTTTTTTGTTTGTTTGCAATTTGCTTCTTGAAGAAACTGGTTTCTTTGCCCTATAGTGTTTCACATGGTCTGATTTTTGTTGATCACTTCCCCATGGTGTCAAGTAAGAGTTTTTTTCTTCCACCTAGATTTCCTGTAGGTAGGTAGGTACTTGGATGTAGAGATTTGAGCCAGATTCAAGGTTTTGTTCCTTTTCGCAAGAGGTGTCACTGTTTGCATTTCCATCAGGTGGCGCCTGTTGACTGCCTTTTTCTCCCAGTGAGCCATCCATGCTCCTTGCCTAGGACCATTATGCCACTAAGTTGCAAAATGATGATGTTCTAATTCTGTCATTCTTTCTTCATTTATTATCCAGATTACTTCTTTAAAGAGACCTGTCTCTCACCTACTCCTGGGAGACCAAATAGTTTACTTTATGTAGGAAATGTGGGATTTATTCTCTTCCCTTATTTACCAGTTTTCATGGGTTGATTACTTAGCATCCTCTACTAGGGACAAACTAATGTTTAGATTTTTAGGCTCACCATAAACACGTGGGTTTTGTTGTGTCTCAGCCCATTGCGGTTGGATCAATCCTTAGTGTCAAATCACCCCATCTTTGGCTCGTGTGGTGTACCGTGGTTTTTTCCTATAATGATCTATATTGGCAATATTTCTTTGAGTTTTTCTAACATATAAGCCCACAGTGTCTAATCTGAAATTCTTAGGGCCGGATAGGTGTCAGAATTTTCACATTTTAGAAAGATAATAGAGGGTACATACCGTTTATTACACAGCATCTCCATGGGGTCTGGGGCAGTATCCTGTGGTATTACACCTCTTTTTTTTTTTTTTCAGTTAAAATTGTGGTAAAATACACATACATAAAATTTACCATTATCCACTTTTAAGTGGTTCAGTGACATTAAGTATTCATGTTATTGTGCAACAATCCCCATCATCCATCTTCAGAACTCTTTTCATCTTGCTAAATTAAAACTGTCCCCTTAAACAATACCTCCCCATTCCTCTCTCCCCCGCCGCCTCTGGCACCCACCCTCTACTCTAAGAATTTGCCTACTCTAGGGACCTCATATAAGTGGGATCATATAGTATTTATCTTTTTCGATAATCTTTATTTATCTTTATCTTTATTTCACTCAGCATAATGTCCTCAGGGTTCATCCATGTTATAGCATGTGTCAGAATTTCCTTCCTTTTCAAGACTGCATAATATTCCATTGTGTGTCTGGATCACATTTTGTTTATCTGATCATCTGTCAAAGGACATGTGTGTCGCTTTCACTCTTTGGCTGTTGTGAATAATACTATGAAATGGGTGTGCAAATATCTTATTAAGACTCTGCTTTTTTTTCCCCCCGAGACTCTGCTTTTAATTCTTTTGTGTATATACCCAGAAGTGGAATTGCTGGATCATTTGGTATACACTTCACTTTTGTTGGATTAACACTTGATGAATCTTCATACTAAATTGGATTTTTGAAAGGATTATAACCATCTTGGGTTTTGCTGCCAAATGAGTTTGCCATGAACATAAGAAAAAGCCTTGATTTTGAGAAGTGTCTGGGTTTTGGAATGGTGTGGGGAAAGCACATTCTGTTAAGGGCTGGACCATGGTTTATTTACTTAGACTTCTGCTGATGGACACCTGGGTTCCCATCTTGCTATTGTTCGCTATGCCACGGATGAATCACTTTGTACCTGTGATGTTTTGTTCTTAAAGGGTAAATTCGCAGAAGTGGGATTGATTTTATTCTACGTGCCATGCGGGTGGCGGGGGGTGGGGGGCAGGTAGCTGGGAGAGGCAAGAGCAGATGGGCATTTTGAAAGCTCCCTCTGGCTGTTGTATAAACAGTTGAGGGGTTAAGTGGGAATCAGCAAGACCCAAGGAGGGACTTCTGGGGTCCAGTTTGTTCCCAACAGGAGGCTTTCCTAGTGACGGTGCCCCATTCTTACTCCCCAGGCTCAGACATCATCATGCAGCTGGATGACGTGGTCAGCAGCACTGTGACGGGGCCACGTGTAGAAGAGGCCATGTACAGGTGTGTTTGTGTTAGGGGAGGGGATCCTGGTCCTGCAGTCTTGTCTCCCTACTCCTCACCCGGCCCAAATGGCTAACTGGTCCTCCTGCAGATCAATCCGCTGGCTGGACCGGTGCATCGCAGCCCATCGGCGTCAGGACAAGCAAAATCTCTTCGCCATCATCCAGGGTGGGCTGGATGCAGATCTCCGGGCCACCTGCTTGGAAGGTAGAGCTATGTGAGGGCAGGACCGGGGCACTGTCACATCTCCGAGGGTCCCATATGGGCTTGGCATGCGACGGTTCTGAGGTAGCGTTGTTAATGGGCGAAAGGGCACTCGGGGTGGAAGGAACAGCTGAAGCGAAGGCACAGAGCCAGAACGGAGTAGAATGTTTGCAGAATAATAGTAATTCCAATAGCCATCAATATCTGGGTGTTTACCTGCCACTATGCCAAGTTCTGGTCACGGATTGACCCATTGAGTTCTCATCATCATCCTCTAAAGTGAGAACTATCAGGTTCCTGAGGTCACAGAAGGGGTAACTGAGACACAGAGCTGTTAAGTCACTTACCCCAAGCCAGACAGCTTGGACGTTGCAGAGCTGGGATTTGGACCCAGGCCTCGAGCTCTAGAACCTGCAGCATTAAGCGATACACTGAGTTGCTGGAGAGCTATGGAGGGCTGTTGAGTGGGAGAGTGATGGGAACCAATGGGAACCATAGCAAAATCCCAGTAGGACAGGAAGCAGAAGGCCCATGAGGAGGCTGGAGTAGTTAGTTGCCCAGAGGGAGGACGACAGTGAGGCCTAAACCAAGGCTGTGGCTGTGGAGTTGAAGGGGAGGCAGAGATGGGGACAGAGAGGAGGAGGCGGAGGAAGAAGAGGAGGATCAGCATTTCCTGTTGCCTGGTCATCCCTCACCCTGCCCTGTGCCCCCAGAGATGACCAAGAGGGACGTGCCTGGCTTTGCCATTGGAGGCCTGAGTGGGGGTGAGAGCAAGAGCCAGTTCTGGAGGATGGTGGCGCTCAGCACCTCGAGGTTGCCTAAGGACAAGCCCCGATACCTCATGGGGGTCGGGTATGTCTAAAGGTGGGGAGACAGCCCTACCTGTGAGGCGTGGATTCCTGGGGACCCCCTGCTCGCTGGTGTGGTGGGGAGGATACAGCCCTGCCTGGGAGGAGACTAAGGAAGATGTGGCCCTCTGCTGGGGGTGCTTCTGTGGGTCCCAGTCCAGGGGGAGCCAGAGGGTTGGGAGGGGGACCTGGATGTGTGACCAGGGCTTGAGGTACTGTTCTCCCCTCCCCCCATGGCCCCACTCCCAGCTATGCCACTGATCTGGTGGTCTGCGTGGCTCTTGGATGCGATATGTTCGACTGTGTTTTCCCCACACGGACAGCGGTGAGGCTCTGGGCAGCAGGGGTGGGGCCTGCGGGATACCAACGTGGGGATAGGGCCAGGGAGGGCGAAGACTTGGTTGACCTGCTTTTCCTTTCCCCTTTCGTCCCCCAGCGCTTTGGCTCTGCCCTGGTGCCCACGGGGAACCTGCAGCTGAAGAAGAAGCAGTTCCAGAAGGACTTCCGCCCCATAGACCCCGAGTGTACCTGTGCCACCTGCCAGAAGTAGGGGAGGTTGGGGCCTTGGGGGCTGAGAAGGGTGTGGAGGTGGGGCAAGACCCTATATTGCTGAGCCCCAACCTCCTGTCCCCAGGCACAGTCGGGCCTTCCTGCACGCACTACTCCACAGTGACAACACTGCCGCCCTGCACCACCTCACTGTTCACAACATCGCCTACCAGGTGGGCTCGTGGCCTGGGTGGGCAAGGCAGGGGTGGGGGCGGGGGTCTCCTGGGTGCAAGTGGCTGACGCTGATGCTGACACCTCCGCCCTATAGCTGCGGCTGATGGGTGCCGTGCGTGCCAGCATCGTGGAGAAACGCTTTCCTGAATTCGTGAGGGACTTCATGGGCACCATGTATGGGGACCCTACCCTCTGTCCCACCTGGGCCACTGAAGCCCTGGCTTCTGTGGGAATCACACTGAGTTGATTTGGCTTGTGGGGAGGGAGGGAGGGGATGGAAGATATTGAAGGATTTTGTTTTTTATTATAACTTAGAGTGTGTCTGTGCCTTCTTGGGGAGGTGGCCTGCCTTGATCCCCTTCCTGGTCTGAGTGTCGCTGTGGCTGATGTCCCTTGCCTCCCATCGATGATGATAACTAGTAACCATAGCAACAGTTGGTATCTGGAAAACAGCTGGCACAGTGTAGCATCTAGGAAGTGCCCCAGAGTTGGAGCTGCATTCTTTTTCCTGTGGCTCGGGGCCCCCAGCCACTCTGGGTGTGGGCACTCTTGTCCTCTCCCTTTTCACGATGAGGAAACAGCATCAGAGAGGGGAAGTAGCTTTCCCAAGGTCACCACTGAGGAAGTAACAGCCTGGCTCCAGAACTCATGCCCCTAGCCTTGACTCTTCAAACATGTGGCTTAACCTTGCTGTCAGTAAGCACAGTGATAATGGCAATAGGTATGATCTTAGTAGGTTCTTGCACTGTGCCTGGCCCTGTTCTAAACGGTTGTCCTATATATTTCTTGCAACTTTATGATATGCATGAATAGCTACGTTCCCCATTTTACAGATGATGAAAACAAAGTTCAGGGTAATGAAATCACTTGGTCATTATCACCCAGCAAATAACAGACCTAGGATCTTACCCAGATATAGCCTGTTTCAGAGCTGGTGCTTTTAGAAGACAAGGGTTTTTAAATTGAAAAAGTAATACATATGTAGGATCCACTATTCAAATAGCCTGCAAATGCAACTTTTTTGAACAGTTTGTGTATTCTTCCAGAAATTTTCTATGTGTAAAAATTATTCATGAATGTCAGTGTCCTTTACATGCAGTTCTGTACCTTGCTTTTTTCCTGAGTATATTTCAAATTGTTTACATGTCAGTACATGAAGACTGCCTCATCTTTTTTACAGCTGCTGCATAGTAGTTATTTAATTAGCTCTACGGATGAGCAGTTAAGAGTGTTTTCAGGTTTCTGCTATTCTAGTCGAGGCTGCAATGCCAAACCTTTTTGGTTGTCTTTTTGCCCGTCTCTCTGAGACTTGGGTTTGGGTCTTGGCCACTCCGCCGTCCTCCTTTCCACTGTTTCTCCAATCAGCCCACTTTCCCACCTCCATTGCTCCTGACTCCCTACTAGGCCACTTCTCTATTCTCTGAACTCCTCAATTTCTTTCTGACTCATCTAATCCCAGAGGGATCAAATCACTTCTTAATAACATGTCTTTTCGTGGGCAGAGGATATGTTGAGTTTATTTGCATACTCAAAAAGATCATTATGTTCTAAAAGTTGAAGAGGCAGGGGAACAACATTGGATGCGTTATCATCATCAATACGGGGAATGAGCGCAAAGGCGTGGAGGTGTGACTTTCTGTAGGAATGAAAATGGGAGACGACAATCCAATGCTACATCGCCTCTCCCTAGGAACCACTAACATATCCGGACTCTCACCTTCAAAACGCACTGGAACTCTGCTCAGAGAGTATCTTTTGCAAGCCGGGGGCCAAGATGCATTCTGGGGCTTGTAGTTTTCTTCAGAGGCCGGAAATTCGCAAGTGACGGTCACCACCGGCTCCCACCACAAGATGTCGCCCTTCGGCGAGTACGGTGGGCTTTATGCCCTGCTCCGGAAGACTCTTAATAGACATACAATCACGAGTTAAGAACGGGAGGTTGTAGATTGACAGATACAGTTCTCAATCAGAGTCAAACTGTCTATCGGCCTTGACAGCTCGATACCTGCCGCTATTGGCTCTCCCTTAACAGCGACAGTTCTTAGGTCCAATGAGCCTGCGAGAAGGTCCCCAGGGGAAGGCTCACTGAGCCGCAAGTCTGTGCCTCGCTTTCATTGGCTCGTGTGCACGAGTGACAGCGCGGTTGGCCAATCGGGGGTGGCGCGAGGGCTTCGGGCGCAGCCCCGGGGCCGGGCGGGAGGTCGCTCGGGTCGGGAGTCGCCTGAGAACCGGATGAAGTGGCGACCGTGAGGCCGAGCCGGGAGCGGGCATCGCGCCGAGGCCCAGGCGGGCGGGGAGCAACGGCCGCGGACGCCTCGGGGCCGCGTCGTTGAGGGCTGAGGGCGGGAGGGGAGCGCGGGGCGCTCAGGCCAGGGCCGCCGGCGCCATGGGCAACCGCGGGATGGAAGAACTGATCCCGCTGGTCAACAAGCTGCAGGACGCCTTCAGCTCCATCGGCCAGAGCTGCCACCTGGACCTGCCGCAGATCGCCGTGGTGGGCGGCCAGAGCGCCGGCAAGAGCTCAGTACTCGAGAACTTTGTGGGCCGGTGAGCGAGCGCGGCAGCGACGGCGGG
>NW_006431558.1:675004-696372 GCF_000325575.1 Pteropus alecto | reverse complement strand
TGCGGCGCTTGCGTGCCCGCGACGGGGACCGGGACTGGGAGGCGGGCCCTGTGGGGCGCCCAGAGCGTAGGACTCCCTGCAGGGACTGCGGAGTCGACCCAGGCCCAAGGAGGGTCTCACCAGCTGGGGGGCGTGGGCCAGGAGGTGCAGTGGACCCCTGCTGACTCTGGTTCCCAGCTTTAGTGGGTAAATTCTACCATTTGGTTACCTGTGGGTCAGGGGTAGGTTTCCCTTCTCTGTCCAAAACCTGCCACCTAGTTATCTGTTGGGCCGGCCCCTACGGTCTGGCCGGCTTTTCATTTATCTGGAGCAGTCCCTGCCGTCTGGTTAGTTGTCTCTATGTCCTGGACAGGTCTCCTTGCCACCACCATTTGACTGTCCATCTGTCCACTTCTGTAGTGCAGCCCCCTGCTGTCTGGCTAGCCGTCCAGGGTGACCTGTGCTGTCTGGCCACCCATCCATGCCCCTCATAGACTTTAACACTTAACTATCCTTCTGTTGGGTTATCTCAGCAGGCCTCTGCTGCCTGACTGGCTGTCTGGACCCTAGGGGACCCTGTTGTCTGGCTCTACTGGCCCGACTCTTCAGCTTGGTCCCTGGCAAACAAACACTTGGCTCCTCTCTTCCAAGTGGGTCCTTTTGTCTGTCTGTCTCAGTGTCTGTCTTTTTCTTAGTCTGCCCGTCAGTACCCTAATAGCTCTTGGCTGTCTGGCCCAACCTCTGGTAGAAGATGGTAGCAGCATAGAGAAGAGAAGGGAGCTGAAAGATGGGACTTGAACTTACTACCTTCTCAGTTGAAAGTAGGACCCTGGGGGGAGCTTTCTCCAGGATTTTTTCCTGGCCCATGTCAGGGCGTTCTAGGACCCTGGAACTCAGGGGCCAGACACCAAGCTAAAGCTTGTTAATTGGGAGCACTCTTGGAGCCTGGGAAGGGACTGTCTGCTCAGGCCTCCGTGGCAGGAGCTGGGATAAGGTCTTCTGTGGGCAGCACTGAGAAGCCTCAGTTTGCCCATCTGTCCAGTGGCAAATTCCACTCTCGGGGCTGTTTCTGGGATTCAGGAAGCTGTTGAATGAGAACCAGTCCCTTCTCCCTTCTTCTGCCTCTTGCCCTTCTGCCTTCCAGATGGGCGGCCACGTTTCCATTCCAGAAAGGATTCCACGTGTGACTGTGGCTGCCACGTGATAACGTCATTGTCATTATTATTACTGTCATCTTCGTCGTTGTCAGTGTTACGGAGTGATGTTCATTTAGCAGGCGCCAGGCTGAGTTCTTTCTTGGTTCAGCATCTTGAGTCTCATGATGAGCAAGTAGGGTTGAGGTTTCTGTTATCCCCACCTCAGAGAGGAGCAGCAAGGCTCAGAAAGGACCTACTGTTTGCCCAATGCCACCAGCCAGGTGCTCAGTGGAGCCCAGCTGGGCACCCGGGCCCTGCCCCTGCCTTTCAAGAGGCCTGGGGTTTTGTTCCTAGCGATACGAATTTCCTCTTTTGCTGCTTTGTCCCTGGCACTTTGTCTTCCATCCACTGTGGCAGAAAGGTGTGAGTTTGGGGTCAGCCAGGCCTGGGTCGTGGGCCCCTCTGCATGACCACCTTCCTACCTGCCCAGGCTTCCGGTGGGCATCTGCAAAGCTCTGTCCATTACATTTGCCTTTGCTCAGGTTTTTCACCTCTCTGAGCCTTTGTTTTCCCTCCTAAAAATGGGGTGATGGTCCCTCAATTGTTATAAGGATGCAGTGACGTAGTGTGTTGAGGTGCATACTTAGCACAACGCCTGGCATACAGGTCTATATGGTCATTATTTACTGTACCGGTTCCCTTCATATTAACAAAAGCTAATCACATTTTACACTGGACTTATGAAGGTGGCACTGCCATGATTCCATTTTACAGAGCAGGAAACAGGCTCAGAAAGCTGAGTATTCCTGCTTGAGGCTGTTCAGTGAGGACTTGGGGGCTTTGGGGAGGGCGAGTCTCTCCCTCTCCTCTCCACTTTTCTTCCATCCCTCTGCCCTTTGCCTTTCTCTCCTGCCCACCTTGGCATCTGGTGACTGCCAACTACTTCCAGTCTGGCTCCTGTGGCAACCTCTCAGAAGCCTGTAATGTGACATCATCGTTAAGAGCATTAATTGAGAGCCTGAGAACCAAAGATGTAAAAAGGCATCTCTTTAGGTATGAGATGCTCCAACAGAACCAATTTCCTTTTGTTTTTAGAAGGTGGGGAAGGCCCTTCAGCTACAAAGCCCTGCTTCAAGGGGATGGCAGGTGGGCTTCACTTTGAATTTCACTCCCGACTTCTTTTCATAAATGTGGTCAAACTTATCCCTCACACCGTGGACCAGTACAGTGAATATTCCGTTGGTTTCAAGCAACAGACAAGAGAGTGTCAAGGGCATGTGTCTGGGGTCAGCACAGGCTGCTCCGTTTCATTGCCTCCTCCTTGTGGATTTTCTAAGAATGTGCTCGGAGTGGGAATGACTCACTTAACTTAGTCGTGTGCCAGGGCTTGCCCATTGGTGGCCCTGGGGGCCAAGGTCTGCTTGTTCAGTCTTTTGTTTCGTCTGTGGTGGTGTTTCAAATGTTTTGTTTTTAATTTGCTGTCAATATGTAAAAATTGGATTTTGCATAAATATCTAGATTTTTGCAATGCTAGCAAACACCCCAAGATCTTTAGAGTTTAGTGGTGTAGCGCCCAGGCTCTGGGTGCAAGCCCAGCCCCGCCGTGTTTCTCTGCGCCTGTGTACCCGTGGCTGCTGCTGGTACAGTCTTCGTTTTCTGGCCTCCCTGTTGCCATGTCTCACTTGGCACCAACTGTCTGGATCCCAGAAGCAGCAGCCGCTGGTGGTTCAGTCAAATTAGGACTGGCCACTCAAGCTGCCGTAGTCCCTACCATGCCCAAGGGATTGCCCAGGCCCATTTGCATCCTGGCCCTGGAAACTTTTGAATTGAAGACCCCTGGCTTGTCCTGCTCTGTATCAGCTGATAGACCTGTGGCTTCCTCCTGACCCCTGTCATTTAGACTCAGGAGCTGGTTAGAGAGAGGGGCTTAGGAAATTTCTCCTTGAGAAAAGAGCTAGAGGAGGAGGCCAAAGTCAGGGCCTCTAACTCTGGAGGCCTCAGCTCGATTCTGTGAGCCTCTGTTTCCCCAGCTAGGAAATGGGCTGTTAACAATATCTATTCATAGGCCCATTCAGGTGTCCAGGTGGGTGTGTTTCACTTTCTTAAGAGAGATAAAGTCATCTGGTACCCCTCATCAAGGATGGAGTAAGGATGAAATGAGACCATTTAGAGTGCTTGGGAGTGTGTCTAGCACAGAAAAGGTGCTTAAAATGCCCTACATTTTTCATTTGTTTATTGCAACATGTTTCTGGCCCTGTTCTAGGGCTGTGCTCAGCCCTGAGCAAGATACCAAAACCCCTGCTCTGGGAGAGCTGGCTTTCCAGTGGGGGTGGGGGTGGGGGCCGCAGAGAAAGAAGGAACTTGGTAGAAGGTGATAACTTATGGAAAAAAAGAGCAGGATTAAGGAGAGCGCATGGGGAGCAAGGGGAGGTTTATAGTTTTAAATAGAGAGGTCAGGGAAGGCCTCTGTGGGAAGCGGACGTTTGAGCAGGGATTAAGGAAGTGAAGGGGGAGCCATCAGTGGAGACCTGCCGGAAGAGCATTCCAGGCTGTGGGAACAGACATTGCAGAGGGAGTATGCCTAGAGGCTAGCGTAGGGGGTAACTGGGGAGGTATTCTGGCTAGTCTGGGTGGGTGCAGGCCAAGTGGAGCCCTGCGCAGAGGGAAGGCTGCTGGTGGTGGCCTCACTACCACCTGGTCCTGGGCAAGCTGAGGGCTTTGGCTTTTGGTTTTCAGCTTTACCTCGATTTCTCAGTGAGTGGATCTGACGAATGCATGTAGGGGTCTGGTGCCATTTTGCTTTTCACAAGAAACAGCTCCCCATGGGACTCTGCCATCTCCAGCTGCATTTTCATTTGATCTTTGGTGATGTGTTCCTCCAGAGAGACATGGCTTCTGCCTGGCGGTGGACTCTGGATGAACTGTTGGTTCATGTCCCTGCCAGACATGGGGCACATGGTCCCTTATGGATCTTAGGTGTTTAAAACCACTTGGAAATAATGGCTACTTTTTCCATTGTCTCTTATTTTGGGCAAAACCAAATTGGCTTTGCCTGCGTGGTCTGGTGTATCTGGGCCAGCCATAATGTTGCAAGGCCAGAGGTGCCTGTGGGGATCTGGCCGTCTCTGCTGCTCGTTAGTTGAATGCCCTCACTTCTCTGGGCCTCATTTTCTTCCTCTGGAAAATGGGGATCACAGTGGTCCCTCCTTCCTGAGAGCGGCCAAGGATCACAGGAGCTAATCCTCATGAAACGTTAGACCCGTGCGTTTTGCATAGCCGTAGGTCTGGACTCTGCCGACCAGTTGTTAATTCCTTTTTTCTTAAAGAATTCATGATTAGCTTTGTTAATACAAATAACACCACATTTTAGCACAAACACTAATTGAGTGCCTGTTAGAACAAGCCAGAACCAGCTGGGGAACCACATGCATACCGGGTCCCCAGGGCCTGAAATGCTAGCGGGATCCTGTTCCTGGTTTGTTTCTAAGTGGGAACAGTGGCTGCGAACAAATATTTGGCCCTGAAAATAATTTCCACTCATTTCATTTATGGCAGTGGGAAATTGGGAGCAAAAGTGCCCCACAATAGGGAATTGGCTAGACAAACAATGTGTCCAGACAACGGACTGTGAAGTAGGCACTCAGAGTGATCTAGCAGAGGATTTAATGACCCAGAAAGCTGTGTAAGTAAGACCTGTCAGGTTGCAGATCGCATGAATGGTGTTACCGTATCGTGTTCAGAGCAGTTGTATTTGTGTCATAAAAAACCTGGAAATATGTATGAACTCCATATGTGTGTTGTCTTCCCATGTGATTCTTGGTTTGTTTTGACTCATTTTGGGATTATGTTTATAACCAGAAGACAAATTTTTCCAAAGCTCAGAGTTTATTTGTCTGGGGATAATGGCCCTCGACAGGTACACAGATCGAAATCTCCTGGTAATAAACCAGGTCATTTCTGAGTGAGGGCAGAGGACGGTCTTGTGGATAGTTCTAGTGTTAAAGAGTTATCAAAGAGAGCATGGGAAGAAAGGGCCTCTCTGGGAATAGAACCCTGTGCCTCTCTGGGTGTTGGCATTTGGCTCAGAGTCACATCTGCCAAGGTTTTGCCCAATTTGAATGAAAATGCCGAAATTATAGGCCCCTCTACTGCAGAAAAAATGGGAGCATCAGCTAACCCTTAATTTACTGGCGTTGCCAAGTGCATATTGTAATTAAGCCCTTATTGTGTTAAAGCTTTGGAAAAATGCAAGGCAATAATGAGATATTTATAGGGCATTAGCTACAATCTGAATAAAAGGAAACAATTGAAGAAGTACAAATTAGTAGTTGATAGTTGGGTATGGGGGATGGGAAGCACAGAGCACGCAGAGGGAATGCGGTCAGCATTGATATGATGGCAAGGTGGGTCAGGGGAGGGAGGGAGCAATTGGGAGGATCGTTTTATGAATTATATAGATGTCTAACAATGTACTGTATACTTGAAACTAATTTAAATAAAATTTTTTAAAATAAATAAATAAAAAGAAAACAATCGCCCTGCCTTCCGAAGCAGGATGGCACTAAAGAGGAAAGGCTCCTGCTTCCTGTGCCTTAAGGTTCCTATTAATATTCGTGATGAGGCCCCTGCTGGGTGCTGGGGATTTTCCCTTTGGAGTCACCTTCAGTTTGAATAAGGCTGGGTTTCACCTGCCGCTAAATGTATATGACACAATAAGAGCTGATGTTTTTGGAGAATCACCCTGTGCCCCTGTGCTGTATCTAAAATCAGACCTTGAGGTCCCAGCATCCCTGGGGAGCAGGTGCTGCTCTTAGCATCCCTGCTTTAGAGGCGGGAAAACTGAGGCCAGAGGGGGAACTGGCTTGAATTTACACAGGGAGGAGTGCAGGAGCCAGGGCCTGAGCTGGGCCTTACTCTTCCAGAGCCAGACACCTGGGGACAGTGGGGATGGGAAGGTCTGGCCTTGGCTTTTGAGAGTAGAGTGAGCAGTGGATGCCATGGCACTTGTGTTCGAGGATGGGGCTGAAGTCACAGATTGAGCAACTTCTGGCTTTTGGAATCATTTAATTAGCTGTGTGTCCAATTGGCATGCCTTAAGTAGCGCCTGCTTTGTCCCAGGTGCTAGGGACCCAGTGGGGGCCGAGATGGATCAGGTAAATGGTTAAATGAGCAAGAAAATTCTGAAGATCAAGTGCAGTGAAGATGGTCAGGGAGTGAGAGTGACTGGGTGGGGGCTGCTGCTTTAGAAGAGGTGGTCTGGATGGGTGCCCTGCAATGGAACCAGCCCCTTGAAGACCCCAGAGAAGAGTGTCCCAGGCAGAAAGGATGGCAAAAACAGAGGGCCCAGCTCGCCTGGCCTGCTAGGTGCCCGCTGCACATGCGGAAAGGGACTGAGATGGAGGCAGGAACCAGCAGGTACGTGAGGGCCAAGAAACTGCCCATCGGTTGCCTACTTTTCTTAAATTTTAATTATGCAAGTGGAACACTGGTGACAGTGTTCTTGTAAAAAGGGAAGCCGTGACAGACGAGGAGGAGCACATGGCCCACCTTGTCCCTTCCTCCTAGCTCTGCGTGGGGACACTGTCATCAGTTTAGGGGGTGCCCTGCCAGCGCCTGCTTGTGTTTACATACACATGTACGTGCTGGTATCTACAGAAAATGCACAGCATCCTTAGGGGTTGGTTCTGGTTTTAGGATGTCTTCTTTCCAGAACTGGGACCACCCTGTTTATATAGTTTGGCAACTCGTTTCCCAACCACTCAACACATCCCGGAGGTCTTTCCATGTTGGAATGTTTGTAACTGCTGCTTGGAGCTTCGTGACTGTCTCCAGGGGTCAGCAGTGGAGGTGGGGGCCAACGAAGTCACTGTGACTGATGAGTGATGCCGGCACCTTCCGTGTGCCATGATCCACACTGGGGCCTTGGCACAAGGTGCCTCAACCACTTTGAGGCCAGTGCTTGATTCCCATTTCCCGACGAGGAAACCGAGTCACAAAGGCTTGCTCAAGGATGTTGGGGTTTCAGGCAGGTAAACTTGAACCCAGAGCCTCGGCCAGCCCGGGAGGCCTACTCCCCAGGCTTGTCCATGGAGGAGCACCCTCACCCCGGCTCTGTTGGATCTTTCTTTTCTCCTTGGCCTGTCTTCATGGGGTCTAGTTTACACTCCCTCTGCACTGTGTTTGTGCCTCAGTGTGGCCTCAGAACTTTCTGGAACAAGTCAAGGAGTAATCCATGGAGTCCTTGCTGTGCCCATGGGGGTGCCCAGTGCTGTGCCTCATCTGCTCGATTTGGCTCCTTCAGTGTGGACTAGAGGCATGGCTCTGGTCTTCCTTTTTCACTGAATGAACTTCCCATGTCTTTGAGGCACTCACCATGTGCCAGGCACTGAGTACTGTCTGTACATCATCTAGGGCTGGCCGCATTTCACAGTTGAGCAGAAATGGGACAGGCAGGTGGGGGCCTCTGGGCTCCCATACCCTCCCACCTCTCCGTTCAACCCGTATTTGTCCCTGGTGGAGAATGGCACCACCATAGCAAGTGGCAGAGGTTATGTTCAAATGCGGATATGGAGAGCGAGGCTCAGGAGGTCTCTGTCCTCTCAGAAGGCACATTCCAGTGCGAAGTGAGTGGAGGCATGTGGAAGATGGAGGTTCTGATAGGGAGCCTTGGAATGGGAATGGTGGTCAGGGAATATGTCTTGGAGGAGGGAGAATATCTTTTTGCTGAGGTGAGGAAGACAGGCAGGAGCTGGTCAGAAGCAGACAGGTGACCGCTGGACTTGTACCGTTGTGCCCATCTTGCTTGGCTGTGGACCCCAGTCCATAGCGCACTTCCTTTCCTTTGTTCACGGCTGTGTAGTGCTCCGTGATACAAAGGTACCTTTGTTTATTTACCAGACCCTGGTAACAGATATCGAGGCAGTTTCCAGTCGTCCAACCCCAGGATTTGCACCTGGACAGAGGATACCTGTGTAGAATGTGGGAGAGGAGGACATCAGGAGGTTGATGGCCAGCACTGGGTGTCTGGCCCTCACCTACCTAAGCATGGTGTCCAAGATGCCACCAAGTAGCTGCTTTACTGGGGTTCAGTGAGCAGGTTTGGAATTGGTCAGCATGTCCTCACCACGCTTTACCTCCTCTTCACCTCTCCCATTGCAGTCCCCCAGCTCCCTCCCCCAGCCCCTACAGCATCCACAGGGCTCTCGTGAGCCCTGAGTCAGGGCACATCCCTCCTCTGCCCACTATGCTCCATGGCTCCCACCGCACTTGGGGTAATAGCCCAAGTTCTCCTGCAGCCCCTTCGCCTTCCTGCCTTCACTTCCTCCCACTTTTCCCCTCATTCATCCCTCTGCCACATGGCCCCCTGGCTACCCCTGGGATCCCCAGGATCACTCCCACCCTAGAACTTTCTTTTCCTTTGTCTACACCTCCTCTTTGCCCTGAGTTCTATATGACCTGCCCTGCCTTGCTCTTGGATTCCTGCTCAAACCTCACGTCCCTGTCCTTGACCTCCAGCTCACACAGGACCCCTGCGCTCTCGGACCACCTGCCTTGATGGGTTCTCTTTGGAGCTCTTATTAGCACCTGAAATTATTTGTATCGTCTCTATCTCCCCCCACCCTCAAACAGCAGGGCGTCAAGAGCAGGGACTTTACCTGCGTGTCCTTGCTGTCCCGGCACATAGTGGGAGCATGCGTATTTGTTGAACGAATATACCTAGAAACTCCCATTGAATTAATTTCACTGCATAGATATGCATTGAGGAGGGGGCCAGAGGACCACCCCGTGACTTGCATTCTGGAGCTCACAGCCCACCTGGAGGTTGTGGGACCATGAACAGACGGGGGGCATGGGGCGCTACAGGGGCACAGAAGCAAGCATATCTTCTTTATGGCGAGGGCTGTGATTTGCCCCCTTTGAAACAAAGAGTAATAATAATAGGCTAAGACCCCGAGGTTGTCCAGGCATGGGTGTCTCTCTGGGCTGGCTTCCCGGCTGTAAGATGGTGCCCCATCCCTGGGCACTGCACAGCTACCAGTCAGATGCCCCCTCCATCTTGCTTCCTGTGTGGGTGCCAGGCAGCCCCGGCAGGAGTGGGCCCCGCTCTGCCCGGACACTCTAGTCCTCTTAACATAGGGACACGAGGTTTGAAGGCAGTGCCCTTCTCCCCATGCATGCCCAAGTGCCAACTCAGACCAAGAACCAAGGCAAGGCAGCCTCAGCCCTGGCTGCCCATTAGTATCTGCTAAGGGGAGGTGACATAAAATACCAGTGCCCAGTGCCAGACCCCTCCTCAGACCAACCTAAACTTCTGAGGGCGTTCCAGGCACGTGCCACAGCATGGAGAACAGCTGCTCTGTTTGTCACGGGAGACCTCTTTGGTTAACCTTGAAACCCCTCGGACCGCAGACCCATGGGGCTACAGACAAGCAAGCAGTCAGCAGAGCTGTCCAAGGCCCCGGTGACACCCCTCCGCCCAGACGTAGGAGGAGGCGCCCTGAAGACTCTGCCCCATGACACATTTTCCCAATGATAAGAGTGTTTTGGGTGGAGGGCAAGTGGAGCAGGCAGGAACAGTCCCAGCTGGGGTTACGCCCGCCTGCTGAGTGATACACCCTGGCACGGCCAGGCCAGCCCCTCATCATGGGTCAGGGACATAGCCCCATCTGTCCCAGGCCACGGGGCCTTTGTCTTCTTTGCTAATGGGCAGGTTCCTTCTGGAGAGTCACAGCCCCCTCACCCAGGAGGCCCCCAGCTGGCTCTGCAGTTGGGGAGCTAGCAGCTTTTAGGACGATACCTTGAGAAATTGTTCTTTTTACCTGGCGGGGTGACAGAGTGCCAGGGACCTGGAAATCTAGACTAGGGGCCTATAAACAGAGGCCAGGAGCCACCCACTCAGCTGGCGGGGAGCCTTCCTGCATTTGGGTCGGCATGGCTTCTTGACTTGCAACACGGAGTTTCCCTTGTCTGGGCATAAGCCCTTTCGATGGAAGCCTCAATCTCTAGTGTCTGCACTGGTGGCATCTCCTGCTGGTACTGCCTGGCACAAGTTGCTAGGGAGCTCAGGGTAGCCTGCTTTCTGAGGTGGGAGGCCCCATCTGGAATACTCTCCCAGCACTAGGTGAAAAAGGATTGCTGGCTTGAGTTTTCAACTCTTCTTTTTTAATTACAAGAATTATTTTAATTACAAGAATTATTTTACTGTTTGTTTATTGTAAAAATAAAATTCACTCCTTGGGATGTATGCAGAGTAAGGCGGAGGTCCTGTCGCCCTTTGGGAGCCACCTCCCATCAGTGTGTGGCTTCCGTCAGATCCTTTTTCTGTATTTCTCTGTGTAAATGTCCCTTGTCCCCTCCTCAATGCGACTGTGAGTCCATCTCTGACAGTCCGAAGTCTTGCCAGAATGTGACCACCTCACACCAAGTCCCTGTATTTAGCAGTGTCTTTTTTAAAAAATCTTTTGCATGTATGTATGTATGTATGTATGTATGTATGTATTGATATTTTTTATGGTGACATCGATTAATGAAATCCAATAAGTTTCAGCGTCCACTTTGACAGTAAGGTATATATGTAATTTGCACTATGTGTTTACCTCCCATAGTTAGATTTCTTTCTGTCACCGCATATTTGACCCCCTTTACCCTGTCTACCTCCCCCCTAGTAGTGTCTTGAGGGGCTTTTACCTTTGTTTTGTTTTTAATAAACTTTTTATTTTGGAATAATTTTAGACTTATGAAAAATAAATAAGCTTTCAATTTCCAAAAGAGTTGCAAAAATACAGAGAGCGCCTGTATACCCTTCAGTTATCTTTCTTTAATATTAACATCTTACCTTATGATGGTACATTTCTTACAACTAAGAAATTAACCTTGGAATATTATTATCATTGGTGAGAGCCAGACTTTACTCGGATTCCCCGTCTTTCCCAGGGCCCCATCCAGGGTCTCACATTGCATTTTGTTTTCACTTTCCTTAGTCTCTGCTGGTCTGTGACGGCGCCAGTCTTTTCTTGTTTTTCATGACCTTGGTATTTTATAGAATGCCCTTCAGTTTCGGTTATCTAGTATTTTCTTATGATTGTACTAGAGCTATGGGTTTTGGGGAAGAAGACCACAGAGGTGAGGTGCACCTCTCTCTGCATCCTATCAGAGGTCCATGATGTCAGCAAGGTTTACTGTGGGTCATGATGTTGACCTTGATCTCCTGGTTAAGATAATGTCAGCTTTCCCCACTGCAAAGTTACTTTTTTCCCCTTTTATACACTATTCTACTGGAACACGGAGGGTCCTATAATTGTTTGAATAGGTAATGTGTCGAACATGGCCCCAAGTTCAAAACCATCATAAGGGATGGAGAGAGAGAGACCTGCTCCTGCAGTCAGCACCCCCATGGCTAACCGCCCTTCCTTGTCTCCTGTCCATCTTCCCGTTTCTCAGTGCAAATAGAAGCATATGTGAATGTGGTTTTATTCTCCTCTGCCCCGTACACAGCTCTACATCCTGTTCTGAACAGTGCGATTGTTACTTCACGGTATTTCTTGGAGATTTTAGTGTATTAGCACATAGAGTGCTGGCTCATTTGTTTTTTTTCTCCCTCGAAGTATAATTTACACATAGTAGACACCATCCATTTTTTAGGGTACAGTTGTAAGAGTTTTGACAAACACAGAGTTGTGTAATCACTACTGCAATCAATGCATAAAACACGTCTGTCAGCCCCCAGGATCCCCGTGTGCCCTTCTGTACTCACCCCTCCCCCACCCCTAACCAGGCGCCAACTGATGGGTTCTCTTCCCTGTGGTTTTGCCTTTTCCAGAATGTCATAAATGGGCTCATGCAGCCTTGTGAGTCCAGCTCGTCTCACTCTGCGTGACACATTTGAGAGCCATCCAGGCTGTGTGCATCAGTAGTTTGATCCTTTTTATTGCTGAGGAGTATTTCATGGTATGGCCAGACTGTCATCTGTTGAACCATTCACCCATTGAAGGACGTTGGGTTGTCCCCTGCTTCTTGGTGGTTATGAATAATGCCGATGTAAACACTTATGTGCAGGTTTCTGTGTAGCTCATAAGTGGGATACATTTTGAGCTAATTTTTGTATGACTTTTGTGGTATGGACTGAGGTTTATAATTTGTGTTGCATGTGACTGTCCAGTTGTCCAGTACTATTATTGTAAAGACCATCTCTTCTCTATTGAGTTGCCTTTGTCAGAAATCAATTGGTCATGTTTGTGGGGGGTCCATTCCGTGTGGCTGCCCTTTGGCCAAAACCACATGTCTTTATTACTGCAGCTTTATAGTAAGTCTGGAATCAGACCGGGTGAGTCTTCTTCGTTCATCTTTTCCAAAATTGTTTTGGTCATTCAAGTTCCTTTGCCTTTACATGTAAATTCTAGAATCAGCTTGTTGATTTCTACAAAATAGGTCTTTGTGTATCAGTTTGTGGAGAGCTTCGCTATTTTTGTAACTATATTATTCCATCTAACATCACTGCTCACCTGGACCTCCTCCTAGGTTTTGCACCTTCTGGCTTCGCTGCCTTCTGCCCCCACCCCAGGCTGTTTGTTCTCCCTACAGAGGCCAGAGGAAGCCTGTGAAGAATATGCTTCTCCTCTGCTCAGTACCTGCCACAGCTCCCAGTTCCATTACTGTGCAAGCTAAAGTCCTCACTCCCACCCAGAAGGCCCTGCATAATGTCCTTACTCTGCTCCCTGCCCTGTCACTTGTCCCTTACTTGCTCTGTTCCAGCCATTCCGGTCTCTTCACTGTTCCTTAAACATGGTAGGCACAGTCTGTCCCACCTCGGGGTCTTTGCACATGCTGTTTCCTCTGCCTGGAAAGCCCATCCCCTGGGATAGCCTTGTGACTCATTGATCACCTCCATCAAGCCTCTACTCAAATGCTCCCTCCTCAGGAGGCCCGCCCTGTCCTCTCTGCTAAAATGCCCCCACCCTGTTACTCCATCATCTTGCCCTGTTTAATTTTTCTTGGAAGGACTTGTCACTCCCTGTCATTGTCCTATTTATTTGGTTTATTGTTCATCTCTCCCCAGTAAAATGTGAGTGCCCGATGGTGTGGCTTTGCTCCTGGGTGTGCCCCCATCCCTTGCCCATCGAATATTAGATGCTCAAGAAACCCATCTCCCTCTCAGTGTAAATTCACCCATCTGTGTCTCAGTCCCAAAGGGAGACTCACTCAGTAAAGGTAGCTGAGTCTGCTCAGTGCTAAGCACCAATGGGAGCTGCCACTCAGGGCGGGCCAAACACACCTGGTCACTGCTTGGAGTTAGGCTGGGCGGGGGAGGCACATGCTGGTCAGACACACCAGAGAGAAGTGGAGGCTCTAGCTAATATCAGAGTCAAAGAGGGGATGAGGCTCAGGAAGGTGAGGTGAGGACCGGCCATAGTCAGAGGCCCGGGCCTTCCTGGGCGGGTTCGGGTGGGTCAGCGGTAGTTTTTCCTTAAAGATGGATGATAGACCTTTCCCCTTGTTGGTCCATGGGTTGCTCTTGTGCTTTTTAAAAAAAATATAACGTCTGTACTGAAATATAATTCACATACGATAATATTTGTCCTTTTAAAGTGTACTTATTCAGTGGTTTTTTGTCTATTTGCAGAATTATGCAATGATCACCATTATCTAATTTCAGAACATTTTCAGGCCCCCAAAAGAAACTACCCATGAAGCAGTCACTCCTCACCCCCAGCTCCTGGCAACCACCAAACTGCTTTCTGTCCGTGAATTTGCCTGTTCTGGATGTTTTGTGCAAGTGGAATCATACACTATGTGGCCTTTCGTGTTTGGCTTCTTTCAGACTTTACATAATGTGTTTTCATTGTTCATTGTTATTATAGCCTGTGTCAGAACTTCATTCCTTTTTATGGCTGAATAATACTCCAGTGTATGGATATGACACATTTAGTTTACCCGTTCATCAGTTGATAGGCATTCGTTTCCAGTTTTTGGCTGTTATGACTGATGCGGCTGCTATGAGCATTTGTATATGAGTTTTCGTGTGGACCTGTGAATGAATTTCTCTTGCCTGTCTACCTAGGAGTGCAGTTGTTGAGTCATGTGGTTTAACCTTTTGAGAAACTGCCAGATAGTTTTCTACCGTGGCTGTACCGTTTTACTTTCTCCGTAGGAATGGATGAGGGTTCCAGTTTCTCCACATCTTCGATAATACTTATCTGTCTTTTAAAATTCAGCCTCCTAATGGGTATGAAGTGGTATTTTGCTCATTGTGGGTATTTTTCATTTCCGTAATGACTCATGATGAGCTTTTTGCATGCTTATTGGCCATTTGTATAGCTTCTTTGGAGAAATGGCTATTCAAATATTTTGTCCATTTCTTAGTTGTGTTGCTTGTCTTTTTATTGTTGATTTGTAAAAAGTTCTTTATATCTGGTATCAAGGTCAGTCCTTTATGAGATAAATTGTTTTCCAATACAGTCTTGCTCTGCATAACAATGTTTTGGTCAATGACAGACAGCATATGGGACAGTGGTCCCATAAGATTATAATGGAGCTGAAAATTCCTGTCACCTAGTGACATAGCTGTTGTAACGTCATAGTGCAACACATTACTCACCTGTTTGTGGTGATGCTGGTGTAAACCCGCACTGCCAGTCGTCTGAAAATATAGCACGTAGAATTATATACAGTACATAATATGTTATGATGATAATAAATGGCTGTGTTACTGGTTATGTATTCACTATACTTTCCATCATTATTTTAAAGTATACTCTTTCTACTTATTAAAAAAGTTTTCTGTAAAACAGCATGCTATGTTATGCCATCAGCAAGCAGCCTCATACATCTTGTGTTTACTGTGTCTCTTATTTTTCAATTACAATTGACATTCAGTATTATTTTATATCTGTTTTGGGTGTACAGCATAGTGGTTAGACATTTATATAACTTACAAAGTGATCCCCTGATAAGTCTAGTACCCAGCTGATACTGTATATAGCTTTACAGTATTATTGACTATATACCCTATGCTATACTTTACATCCCTGTGACTATTTTGTAACTGCCAATTTGTACCTATTATTCCCTTCACCCAGCCTCCCAATCCCCCTGCCACCTGGCAACCATCAGGTTGTTTTATGTATCTCTGAGTTTGATTCTATTTTGTTTGTTGATTTTGTTCTTTAGATTCCACATGTAAGTGAGATCATATGGTATTTGTCTTTCTCTGACTTATTTCACTTAGAATTATACCCTCTAGGTCCATCTATGTTGTAGCAAATGCTAAGATTTCATTCTTTTTTATGGCTGAGTAATAATCCGTTGCATATTTACCATACCTTCTTTATCCAGTCATCTATCCTCACCAACACTCATTTGTTGATTTATTGATGATAGCCATTCTGACAGGTGTGAGGTGATATCTCATTGTGGTTTTAATTTGCATTTCTTTGATGATTAGTGACATTGAGCATCTTTTCATATGGCCATCTGTATGTTGTCCTCAGAGCAATGTCTATTCAAGTATTCTGCCCGTTTTTTAATCAGGGTTTATTTTTTTATTTTTTTATTTTTCCTTCAGTGTTAAGTTGCATGGGTTCCTTATAAATTTAGGATATTAACCCCTTATTGGATGTCTCATTGGTGAATATCTTCTCCCATTTGGTAGGTTGTCTCTTCATTTTGTTGATAGTTTCCTTTGCTGTGCAAAAACTTTTAGTTTAGACCCTTTTGTTTATTTTTTTTTCTTTTGTTTCCCTTGCACAAGGAGATATATCAGAAGAAATTACTAATAGTGAACTGCATCTCTTGATTGCTTCATATTCTCTTGTGCTTGATTTAATCTTGTGTTGTTTTGTACAGTACCATGCTATATAGGCTTGTAGCCTACGAGCAGTAGGCTGTACCGTGTACCCTAGGTGTGTAGTAAGCTATACCGTCCAGGTTTGTGTAAGTGCATTCTGTGATGTTCTCGTGACACCAGCTAACGTTGAATTTCTCAGAACACATCTCTGTCGTTAAGCTGTGCGAGACTGTATTTTCTCTCATTATGTAGATTGTCTTTTCACTTTCTTGGTGATGTCTTTTGAAGCAGAAAAGTTGAAAATTTTATCTATTTTTTCTTTTGTCACTTATGCTTTTGGCGTCATATCCAAAAAACCATCGCCAAATCCATGAAGGTCATGAAGATGTACTACTGAATTTTCTTTTAAATGTTTTGTGGTTTTGGCTTTACATTTAGGTCTCTGATTTATTTTGAGTTCATTTTTATATATGGTGTAAAGTAGGAGTCCAACTTCATTCTTTTGTATGTGGCTATCCAGTTGTCCCAGCACCATTGATTGAAAAGACTATTCTTTCTTCATGGATGGTCTTGGCACCTTTGGCTGAATTAATATCAGTTGACCATAAATACAAGAGTATGTTTCTGGACTCTCATATCTATTCTGTTGATCTTTATATCTACCCTAATGATAGTACCACACAATCTTTATTACTGTCCCTTTGTAATAATTTTTGAAATTGGGAAGTATGATTCCTCCAATGTTCTTATGTTTTCAAGCTTGTTTTGGCCATTCTTGGTCTCTTGCATTTCCATTTGAATTTTAGCATCAGCTTATCAATTAGTGCAAAATATGCCTTTGGGATTTTGGTGGGAGCTGCACTGAGTCTATAGATCAGTTCGGTAGGTATTACCATCTTTACAATATTAAGTCTTCTATGAACGCAAGATGTCTTTTCATTATTTAGGTCTTTAATTTCTTTCAACAGTGTTTTTAGTTTTCATTGTGAAAATTTGTACTTCTTTTAAATTTATTCACAAATATTTTATTCTGTTTGATGCTATTGTAAATGTAATTTTTTTATTAATTTCATTTTCAGATTAACTGTTAATATACAGTAGTGTAACTGATTTTTGTATATTGATCTTGCATCCTGCAACCTTGCTGAACTTATTTATTATCTCTAATAGTTTTATTGGGGGTAGAGTAGGGTGGTGTAGATTCTTTAGCATTTTCTATAGATATGATCATGTTATCTGTGAATAGTTTTCCTCCTTCCTTGGTTGGATGGCTTTGTCTCTTTTTCTTGCCTGATTGACCTGGCTAGAAGCTCCAGTACCATGGTGAATAGAAGTGAGAGTGGACATCCTTGTTTTGTTCCTGATCTTGGAAGGCTTTCAGTGTTTCACCATGAAATGAGATGTTAGCTGTGGGTTTTGTGTAGATGCCATTTGTCAGGTTGAGGAAATTCCCTTGTATTCATAATTTGTTGAGTGTTTTTATTATGAAAGGGTGTTGGATTTTGTGACATGCTTTTTCTGCTTCTATTGAGATAATTAAATAGTATCGTCATTTACTCTGTTAACATGGTGTATTACCTTGATCGCCTTTCACATTTTTGGACCAGCGTTGTGTTTCTGGGATAAATCTCACTTGACTATGGTACGTAATCCTTTTTATATGTTGCCGAATTTGGTGTACTAGTATTTTGTTGAGGTGAGGATTTGTGTGTGTGTTTGTGTGTGCGTGTGTGTGTGTCTGTCTGTCTGTCTGTAGTCATAAGAAATATCAGTCTGTAGTTTTCTTGTGATGACTTTGGCTTTTATTTTTCCAATTGAAGTTTTTTTATTTTATGTACAAAGAGCTAGTATTGTTTCTGTGGTCAAGTAGATATCTTGAATGATCCACTCAAGGAAGTTTACTTAGTGTAATGTAATGAAGCCTGTATCCTTCACATACTGATGGAAACATTGGTGGCACATACTGAGGCCGTATTTCCAGATCTGACCGTGCTGGTTTGAGCAGGCGTGGCAAGAATTAGAACCCAGGCTGAATTTTCTCTGATGGCTCCAGTAGAGCTGCTGGTGACCCGTCTTGCTTTCTTGGATGCAACGAGGCAAAAGTGTCTTCGTCTGGCTTTGATATCACAGAATGAGTTAGGAAGTGTCCCTTCCTCTTCTATTTTTTGAAAGAGTTTGTGAAAGATCCATATTAAATCTTTAAATGTTTGTTAGAATTCACCAGTGAAGCCATTTGGGCCTGGGCTTTTTTTGGGTTTTTTTTCGTGGGAAGTTTTTTGAGCACAAGTTCAATTTCTATACTTGTTATAATAGGTCTGTTCAGATTTTCACTTCTTTTTGAGTCATTTTCAGTAGTTTTTGTATTTCTAGGAATTTGTCTGTTTTGTCTAGGTTAATTTTTTGGCATATCATTTTCTTCTAACCCTTTTCATTTCTGTGAGGTTGGTAGTGATGCTCCTTTCCTGATCACAGTAATCTGAGTCTTCTCTTTTTTCCCTTGGTTAATCTAGCCTAAAGGTACCTCAATTTTGTTGGTCTTTTCAGAGAACAAACATTAATTTTATTGATTTTTCTTTGTTTTTTCTCTTTATCATTTACTCTCTAATCTTAATTCCTTTTTTTCTGTCCACTTTGGGTTTGGTTGCGTTTTCTTTTTTCAGATTCTTAAATGGAAGATCACTTTTTGATTTGAAATCTCTTCTTTTAAAAAGAATTTTAAAATTGTTGTGAATTTAAGAACTTTTTAAAAAAGCCATATTGAATTATAATTGATAAACAGAAAATTACAGTCTTTTTTCTTTGAGATAGGTGCTTACATCTATAAATTTCCCTCTGTGTACTGCTTTAGCTGTATTTTGTAGGTTTTGATATGTTGTGTTTTCAATTTTCATTAATCTCAAAGTGTTTTTTTAATTTCTGTTGTGATTTCTTTTTTGACTCATTGGTTATTTATGAATGTGACGTTTAATTCCCGCATAGCTGTGAACTTCCCCAGATTTCCTTCTTTTGTTTTTTGACTTCATTCCGTTGTGGCCAGAGAACATACTTGCTTTGATTTCAGTTCTTTTATAGTTACTGAGTCTTGTATTATGGCCTAACTTCAAATACAGCCTATCCTAGAGAATGTTCCGTGTATCCTAGATAAGAATGTGTATTCTGCTGTTGGGTGGAGCGTCCTGTACCTGTGTTTTAGGTCTTGTTGACTTATGGCGGTGTTCATGTTTTCTATTTCCTCATAGATCTTTTGTCCAGTGTTCTGTCCGTTGTTGAAGGTGAGGTATTGATGTCTCCAGCTATTGTTATTGACTCGCTGTATTTCCCTTGCCTTGTGCTTTCTTTACAGCTCTGTAGTATCCCTCGGTCTGGCCTAGTCCCACTGCGTCTGTTCACTCTCCTACCTGAGCTTTTGGTTTTCTAGTTTCCCATTCCTGGCAGAGCCTTGGGGGTCATCAGGCTGTGCATCCACTGTGCCTGGGGCAATCCTTAGAAGGGGTTGCTGTGCTGGAAAGGAAGTGGATTTAGAATCATTTTGCCAGGTCTGCCAGGAAAGTCTGTGCCGAGATCCTTCCTGAAGTGCCAGGGAGGAGGAGCCCGTGTCACCTTTGTCAACTGTCTTATAGAATAGGGCCTTACATGTGCTGGGTACTGGGCTTCCTGTGACTCATCTTTCTAATCCTGCTGACAACCTGATGGGGTGGGCACTGTTATCCTCATTTCACAGATGGAACAACTGAGGTTCGGGGACGGGAGGACCCTGGTCCCAGTCACACAGTGAGGCTATGGCTGAGCTGTCCAGCTACAGACTCTGCCCTCTCCACTACCATATCATGTCTGCTCACCAAGTTGTCCCTACAGGGAGATGTGACTGGCTTTCCTGTCTTCAGAATGCAGGATCTCCTTTCATCCTCATTCCCAGATGTTCAGTGTGGTGACTGGGATGGTGCGCTGCAGAACGTGGACAGGAATGAGGCAGATCGCGTTGGTGCTGCACTGGTTAAGGGGTGCTGTTAGCTCTGTGGCTTTGGTCTGGATGACCTAACCGCTCCAGCCTGTTTCCCTATCTGAGAAATAGTGTTGGCGAGAGCCCCTGTGAGGGCGAAACAAAGACTGTGTACCTGGCACAGTGCCTGTGTCATATGTACCCCAGAGATGCCAGCTGCTCTTGCTGTTTACTCCTGAGCAGGCATTTATTGAGTGCCTGCTGTTTACCAGACAGTATGCTGGGTGCTGGGGACCTGGCAGTTGAACAAAGCAGACAAGAATACCTGTCTTTGTGGGGCTGACATTCTGGGGAGTTGGGGTCCAGGAGGCAGGAAGGAAGCTCATATTGCTGGGGTCAGAGCAAAGGGGTAGCAGGCAGAGCCTGGCCTGGGGAGCTGGGAGGCTAGGGCTCTCTCCCAAATGGTGCCAACCGGCTAGTGTCCTAAGGAAGAGTGGAGGGTGCTGTGGGGACATCTGGTGTGCTGGAAGCCACAGGTGGGTTTCAGGCACATGTGCAGTGTGATCTGACTTGCAGTTTGAAAGCTCTCCTTGGCTGCTGGGCTGAGAACACATGGGGCAGGGCCAGGTCCTGGGAGACAGGGGTGGGAGAGTTGCGGGGGGTGGTGACCCAGGGAACTTAGCCTAAGGATGCTGGGACTAAGCAGGGGAGAAGGAGGTAGGTCTGGGTGTGACTCAGACAGCTGACAGGATTGACTGAGAGATGGACTATAGAGAGTGGGGAAGAGATGTCTGGGGAGGGTGATAAGGCCTATCTATCTTGTGTGACACTGCCCCCAGTGTGCCAGAACAATTCCTTGTGGTATGGTGCCCCATCACACTGGGGGAGGCTCTAAGGAGGAGAGTGGGGAGGTCATGCTTGTCTCCAGAGGCCACTGCCTACTCCTTTTCAAGGAAAGGGCCCACAAGAGGGATGGTTCTGGAACGTTGGGAGCTGGGTGGGGCGCTGTCTGGCTTTCCTGCCTGTGCGTTTACTAGCATCCCGCCTGCGGGTTCGGTCGGGCCCCTCCAGGTGGTGACGTTTGCGGAGCTGGGAGTGCACATATGGCCGACCACCATCAAGGGGCTACGGAGACATGGCAAGTGCCCACCACCTCCCATCCGCACCATATCCCCTTTGACAGATGAGGCTGTGAGTGACCTTGCTGCCAAGGTCACATGGCTGGCCTTCCAGCGATGCCGTGTAGAACAATGAGGCGATAGCTGAGGGCGACCCCCAGGAGGGTGGAGGCGAGAGCTCAATCCCAAAATGGCAGCAGTTTCCCCATCACCCTTGAAAATGCTGCTTGGCTGACTGGTTGCTTTGGGGATTGTCAGTACAACTGAAAAGTTAAAAATTAATATTTGCCTGTTATAAAACACAGAAACTCCAATCACATTAGTGACTATAAAACAGAAAGTTTTCCATTCTCACTCCACAGACAACCTCCATCAAGGGTTCAAGTGTCGCCTCTAAATTATTGTTCCCTACA
>NW_006431558.1:669639-674974 GCF_000325575.1 Pteropus alecto | reverse complement strand
CGGAAACATGCACAAGCATTAAAAAAAAAATTGGAGGACACGACCAGCCCTGCACGTTGCACTTGGCTTTCAGCACTGCGGCCTGTACTGCTTTCTGGGCCAGTTCCAAGGCCGATTTAGCCAGTTCCCCTGATGGACATCTGTGAGGTTAACAGGTTTTGCTCTGGAAAGCACTGCCGCAGGGAGTGGTTGTCCTTTAAACCCACTCAGAATGAAAACAGGGCACGTGAATCAGAGGGGTCAGTAGGGGACCATCAGAGGAGGTGACATCTCTGTTGAGTCCTGAGTGAACAAAGGAAGCCAAGATTGTGGAAAGGCTTGGAGGAGACAGTCCAGGCAGGGCGTGAGCGTGCACGAAGGCCCTGAGGCAGGAATGGGTTTGGCTTCCTTGCCATACCTTGACCACCAGGTTTGGCTGGAATTAGAAAGCGAGGTGGAGGTGGAGGTGGGTGCTGAGGGCAGGGAGGTGACGGGGTGATTGCGCAGGGCCTCAGAGACCATGGGAACCCTTTGATCCAGAGGAGGGATGTGATCTGACTCTTATTGAGTTTTCCTTTGATTGTATGGGGCAAACGCTCTCTTTGGGGCACTGTGGTAAGAACTTTGCAAACCCTTCCAACTACCCTCTAAGGTAGGTGGTATTATTCCCACTTAACAGATAAGGAAACCGAGGCACGAAGAGGTCACCCGACCTGCCCAGATTGTTCAGAAAGGAAGGGGCAGGGCCTGGATTCCAGCTGGGCTCTGAGAGGCCCAGCGCCAGATCTACACGCCACGGGGCACTTCCTGCTTTTGCTCCTGGCCTGGCCTCCAGATGAGACCAGGGAACAGGTGACACTAGGGCTGAGTGCTAAGGGCAGGGCTGGCTCTGGAACCTGCAGGATTCCTGAGCAGGGAGGAGCCTGCTGGGAATTTTGTGATAGGAGGGTGTCTGAACTGGGACTGTGAAAGCCAGTAAGATGCTGTCCCGCCCCACTGCCGTCTGAGTCTTAGTCTTATTTGTACAATGGCAGGTTTGGTTCTTCATCCCACGAGCATTGGTCACATGCCTCGTGCCTGGCTTTGTGTTGGGAGCTGGGGAGAGGCCAGGGAATGTGCCAGGCAGAGTACCCTGCCCCTGTGAGGCTGCCACTCTAATGAGGGTGGCTGGAAGGGAAGGGACTGTGACAAATCAGTGAACTTGGAAGTTGCCGGTTAGGAGCAGAATTGAGAATCAAGCAGGATGGTGTGTGACAGAGGGTAGCTGCTTCATATTAGGGGTGGGGGTAGGGAGGAGACTGTTTGACTGGGAGTTGCCTGCTGGCCATGTGTATGCCGTAGGGGGAGAGGGTTCCTGCTGTTTTGGGGGAACATGGAGGAGGCCAGAATGGCAGGAACCAAGTGAGCAAGGAGGAGAATAGGAGGAGGTGAGGGCAGGGAGGTGACTGGGTGGATCACGCAGGGCCTTGTGGGCTGCGAGGAAGACCTGGGCTTTTACCCAGAGTGCGGTGGGAGCCACGGGAGGGTTCTGAACAGAGGGGGATATACCCTGACTTGGCGATCACAGGTGCCTTGTGGCCACTCTGAGGAAAATAGAGTGTGGGGATGAAGGTCGTCAGCCCAAGGCGGCGACTGCACTGGTCCAGGCAAGCGCCGATGGGCCTGGGTGGACTGGGCTGGTGGCCTTGGATGTGGAGAGGAGTGGTTGCATTTGGAGGTGGAGCCAGCAGGACAACAGGGTTCAGAGGCTGGCGGAGCCCCATGTCTCTGATCTGAATCAGGGGCGTAACCACCCTGCCGGGCCCTGTGACTACAGTGACACAGTGGCACCTTCCTGGGGACAGTGAGTGCAAGCTGGGCTCTGGGTGACCAATGGTTACTGTTGGGTGGAGACAGGGTGCGGACGAGGCAGGGACTAGGGCAGGATGTGCACAGGCCGAATGTTGAAGCTCTGGAGAGAGAGTGATAAGCTACTTCTGTTCTAGCAAAGCCACAAAGGAGACCCCTCCGTGGGGGGCATGATGACTGGAGTGTCTCCCTCCTTGATGTCCCACCCATGGTTCCATCTTGGCTCTGCTCCTTCCTGAAATGTGAATCCTTAGTCTGCCCATCTGTGGAGTGGGTGTGTTGGCCCTGGCCTCATTCCTTTGGTGTTGTTAGAGGGTTCACTGAGCTGTTTCCCAGGCTGGGCATGACTGGGGCCCCAGAGCGTGGGGCTCTTCCTGTGGCTGGCACTGTGCTAAGGTCTCCCAGCCACACTGAGGATAGGGCCATGAGGACAGGATCCCAGCCTAGGGCTCTTTCTTGCCTTGTGCCTGCACCAGGCGGCTCTGATAAGGGTTGGGCTTATTGCCGGCTCCTCCTCTGCCGGCTTATCTGTTTGCTTTCCAGGGGAGGCCTGCCCACTTGCCAGCCATTATTTTGGCTTCCATTATTCTTATGCGCAGGAGTTCTCATGCTCATGGGGGCTGGAAGTCAAAAGGCTTCTGGTGAGGCTTTGTGCTCTGTTCAAAGAACACTCCCCAGAGCCCTCACTGCCTTCTAGGGAGAGGTGGCCCGTTTCAGAGCTGGGAAACAGGCTTTCGCAGGGGTGATGTGACTCATGCGAGGAGGTCAGGTTGCCAGACAGGCCCTCTGTGGTGGACAGGTGGCATCTTCCCATTTCAGAGGTGGCCAGGCCAGTTCCCAGAGAGGGGAGACCTGTGCAGGGCCATACAGCTCATGGGAGTCGAGCTAGGCTTTGAACCCAAGTGGTCTGGCTTCAGAGTCCACATTCCTCTCATCCATTCAACATGCATTTAATGAGCATCTGGTGTATTCCAGGCACTGCTCTAGGTCCTAGAGATCCAGCAGTGACCAGGCCAGATAAAGAACTCCTGCCCTGTTCTAGGACGGTGCCTCCATTGGAGGCCATGTTGGTGGAAGTAGGAAGAGTGTGCATTTGGGCAGGAGCGGCGCCGTCCACGGCACTTGCCCCCCGCTGGGCGAGCAGGGCCTGTGGGGAAGGGTTTCCTGGCAGAGGGCGCAGCCCTGCAAAGGCTTGGAGGCCAGAAGTGCAGGAGAGATCCCAGATGTGGATGGTGCAGGGAGTGGTGGGGTGGGCAGCTGGGGGGCCCAGCCAAACCTGGGATTGGTCTTGTGGTCTCCACAGGAAGGAGATTTGGAGCCCAGGTCATGGAGAACCTGGGAGATGGGTAGATCAGAAGCCTGGGGCCAGGCCCGGGTTAGAGGCCGGGTGCTGAAATGATCATGGTTAACACTGAGCAGCTCCTGTGAGCCCGGGAGCAGAATAGACCCAAGATCTTGTCCTGGAGTGCTGACGTGGGGGAGGGGCAGACAAGAAGCAGATAAGTGACTTACAGGGTGTTAGTGCTATGGAGAAAAAGGAAGTGCAGGAGGAAGATGGGGTGGGTGGGTTTGGAGTTGTGAATGAGGGTGAGAAAAGTCTCCCTAGGGAGGAGTCATTTGAGTCAGAGCTGTGGGGAGAACGGGGAGCAAGTCTTGGGATGCCTGTTTGTCAGGTACCCAGCTACTCTCCAAGGTGGGCGGAGTTACCCTCGTCTCACTGACTGAGAAACCCAGACCAGAGAGGCAGGGAAGCCAGCCCAAGGTCACATAGCACTCAGGGCGGCCTGGGTGCACGGTGGCCCTTGTAACAGTGGGGAGGAGAGAGGAGGGAGGTGGATGCTCTGAGTCACAGGGAGGGATGTGGTGACCTGTGGAACATGGGTGGGGTCAAGGAGGAGGAAGCAGGTGACCGAGACTTGAAAGTCGCCCCCAGAGAAGTGGATAGTCAGCGTACCTGGCAGAGCTGCTTAGGAGGATGTTTCCTTCCACCAGCCACTGGGAAGACCCTAAGGGCGCCCCTGCTGCTGTGTGTCAGGAAACCCTGTGGGTAACTTTAAGGACCAGCTGGACAGGCCCCTCCTCACCAAGCTCCGTGGAGATTTCTGGGGGGGCTGCTTTTGGGAGACTGTCCAGGTCGAGGGTCGGTGTCACTGCCCTTTCTACTTAGCAGCCCAGGAGCTTTTGGAAACACAATCGGACAAGTCCCAGGGTTCCTGGCACGCTAGGCCCCTCACACCTGCCCAGCCTTGTCCTTCAGCTTTCTCCCCCACGAGCTCTGCTTCCATCACCCAGGCTGTGCCCGCCACTTGTCCTTCCTGCTCAGCACCAAGTCCCAGCCCTGGAAAGCCCACTTCCCCTGCGTGTGCCCAGAGCTCTTGGGGGTTCTCTTGGCTACCACACTGGTCCTCGTGTTCTTCTCAGGCTCCCATTGTCCATGTCTGTGGTGTTACCATGGTGCTCATGGTGCCTGTCCCCACCCCACCCCCCAGACACGCCCAGAGCAGTCACAGGACAGCATTTGTTAACACTGGTGGCAGAAGACCTGGCCCTGGCTGGGGAGGTGCTGGTGGCTTCTGCATCAGATGTGTGGGCCCAGAGGCCTGGTGACCTGCTGGTCAGAGGCTCAGACCCCAAGTGTTTGAGTCCATGCTTGTGCCACTCCCAGATGCTGGGTGACCTGGCACAGCTGCTCATCCTTTGGGCCTAATTGCATCTCTTAAGTGGGGCTCACAGACCCCTCCTGGTGGCTTTTGGCATGGTTAAATGGGTTAAATCCATGGGTAGTTCTCGGCTCCTGGCCCGACATACCGTGAGTGCTCAACGACCGTTGACTACTTTTTTAAAAAGGAATTTTTTAGAGACAGTAATCCATGTGGATGATGTACAATTCAAACATCTTCCAGAGCGTGCAATGACTCTTCTTCCCAACAGGCACTAGCCTCCGTGGGCTCGATTTTGTTGTTTTTTCTCTTCAGTTGCAAAGCACAGACACATTTCTGCATGTTTTATTTTCCTCAGTACATCAAGAAGGAAGTTCCATATCAAAAGATAAAAGGCTCTTATTTGTGTGTGTCTGCACGGTGGTGTGGATGGGCTCTAATTTATTTAGTTAGTTCCCCCCCACAAGGGCTTTAAGGTTCCTTAGATCTGAGCTGTTCTTACTGGGAAACTATCAAGAGTGTAAAGATTCTGTGGGCAAATGTTAATGGAGAGTCTCTCTATACTTTCCTATCTGGGTCTTCATGAGTATGTCCTCCTGGACTTATTTGTACTTGTGAGCTTCTTGCTGAGATTTAACGTAGATACAGGAATTTGCTCAATCTTAAGTATACACCTTGATTTCAAAAATAAAAGCATGCACCCAGGTAATCGCCAGACAGATCAAGGCAGAAGATGCTTTCATCATCCCAGAAAGTTTGCGCACGCCACTTCCAGTCAGTTCCCCCAGAGAGAACCAACTGCTCTGATTTCTATCAGCAGAGACTAGTTTTGCCTGTTCAAGTTCAAG
>NW_006431558.1:665929-669615 GCF_000325575.1 Pteropus alecto | reverse complement strand
AGGAAAAACAAGGGCATATGTGTACAAAAGGCATGTGTGAGAATGTTCATCGCAGCTTTATTATGGCCCTGAACTGGAAAAGACCCCAAATGTCCTATCAGCTAGGAACAAACTGACCTGTCAACACGGGTCAACAGTGAAAAGGAACTGGCTTTGGTTACACACATCAGCGCAGAGGAACCGCACAGACACACGTTGGGGACGCTGCTCCTGTGTTGTTTGGCCACTGACATTCCACTCACATGGGAGAGGTGGGGTGGGAGGTTCTTGTGAAGGGCACGCACACTGTCACCGTTGCTGTCTGTGATTCTGTGTCGGAGGGCTGGCACCCATGGTCTCTGATGTGCAAGGTGCCTCCATCCCTGCCTTTCAGGTCCCTGCCTGTGAGCCAGGTGGCCTGGGGCTGCAAGGAGCTAGGGTCAAGGCCATGTGTGGTACCCGCTATGTCCCTGGCCTGGCATCCTCTGTGAAGGGGTGTTGCTGCCCTGGAGACACTGGGTACCCTTTCTGGCGAGGGCTGAGGTAAAAACCTACTTTGGGGTCTGGTTACCCACGTGTGGCCTTCTTGCTGTTTCCCGCTGCACCCCTACATATAGCTTGCCCCGCATTTTCCCTTCTCAGAGAGGCCTTCCCTGACCATTCTGACCGCAAGTCCTCTAACCCCCATGGTGTATCTTCGTCATCACCCCTGCATCTCATGTGGTCCCCGTCAGAATTTCAGTGGTGTCCCTAGCACTTCCAGCATATTTGATAGGCATGAGTAATACTTGTGTGAACGAGCATGTGACTTTGGCCAGGTCACATAGCCTTTCTGTACCTTAGTCTCCTCATCTACCAAATGGGAGAATGGGTGTACATAGCCCATGGTGTCACTTTGAGAAAAGTGGCCCGTGAGCTCTTTGTCATCCTCAAGAACAGTAGCACCCGAGGTGCTGAAGGTTGACTGTGAGCGCCTGCACCCTGGGGGGCTCCTGCATGTCTTCCAGGTGTTCTTCCCACTGTTTTGGCCCCTCCTTCCTTCCACGGTTCTCAGGCCAGCCTGTCCTCTGACCATGGTTGTTCATCTCCTAAACTCCTCTCAGCCCTATCCAGTGTCTGTCCACTGCCCTCTGCGTTCCTACTATCTCAGCCCCTCTCCCCGCCCTGGCTGTCCCCTGTCCTCGCTCACCTGGAATAGCGCAGTCGCTTCTGCCTGCCTCTTGGCTGTGTCCTTATACCTTCAGCAGCCAGAAACATCTTTTAAAGCTACACACCTGTAAAAGCCTACACATTTGTAACCTGGCTGCCCCTAAACCCCATCGGGCGGCCTTGCCCTAAGAATGATAAGCAGCCTTCTCATCACGACCTCAGCACTGTCCTCATCCCACTCTTTGTCCCATCCAATAGAGCACCCTGCTTTGCTGTTGCTGGCAGCACCCCCATGGGGCCCTCAGAGCCTTATAGCCCATGGAGGGTTCCTTATCTTGCAGGCTGGGCTGCAGTTCCCCACGAGGGTACAGGCCAACCTGTGTGTGGTCACTGCTGTGTGCCTGCTCCTAGCCAAAGGAGGCGCTATATAAGTGTGGTGGGATATCCCACGGGCTAATGGGCTCGGACCCCATTGTGCATGGTGTGTGGCGAAGGCACACCTGCTCCCTCCTTCTGCACACTGGGTTAACAGTGTTCCCAGGGATTCTGATGCCCAGCTTGAGCAGAGAAGCAGTGGCCTCTGGTACCCTCCAGGGTCTCAACAGGGGTTCCCAACATGGGTAGGGAACCTGGGACACTGTGGTTGCCACCGTACTGGGGAGCAACGTGGCACCAGTGACGCTACACTGGGAACCCAGGGACACTGTTGTCTCATGATATATGAGACACACCTGTCCAGTCCCAATCGTCCTGTGTCCTGCACAGATTTCAGATAATCTAAACATTTATCAAGGTGCAAATCTTGTTTGAAATTCCCTGAGCCTAGAAACTTCGTCCATTTTACATGAAACGACAGAGGCCTTTGCATTGCTTGAATAATCTCTGAAAATGCTCCTTTGCTTTCCTTTCTTAATGGTCCATGGCGGCTTCTGGTCTTCCCACTGTGCGTGAATCCATGTGTACTAGCTGGTGCAGATAGTGCCTGAGTATTTCCATAGTGCAATACAGAGTCGTCGTTGTTGTTGTTGTTTTTTAAATTAAAAAGCTGTATTGACGGAACATTTACATGCTAGGAAACACACCCATTTCAAACGCAGTGTTTTTTAGTAAATTTACAGTAAATATTAGCAGGCATCACCATAGTCCAATTTTAGAACATTTTCATCACCCCAGAAGCTGTCTCCTCTCTCTATTTTTTACCCCTCGGCAACTACTGGTCCACTTCCTGCCTATATCGATTTGTCTTTTTGGGACATGAAACACATCATATTTTATCATCAGCTACTTTCCTTTTAGTCTTTATATCATACATATGGCATTATATTAATTTTAAAATGTATGTAGGAAATATACTGATCTCTTTGGGATCTTGGGGAGATGGTTCAAATATTTAAGGAAAGGACCTTTTGGGCATGCTGGGGCTGGAGCACAGCCAGCTGGAGTTCCATTTGTCACTAAGCTTCCATCCAGTTTCTCGACCCTTCCCCCCATCCCGTGGCCTCAGGACCCTCCAAGGCCAGAGTGTTCTCCAGTGTCCTGGTGGGGTTGGTGTCTTTGCTGAGGTTGCCTGAATTGCAAGAGGGGATTGCTCCACCACATATGGTCATACTTCCTGTTCCACAAACCAGCCTCGTGAGTAATTTCTGTCCCTTTCCCCTCCCACAGGGACTTCCTTCCCCGAGGTTCAGGAATCGTCACTCGGCGGCCTCTCATTCTGCAGCTCATCTTCTCAAAAACAGGTACAGTGGGGTGATTAAAGCTGTAGCAGGAAATGAACGTGGACACCGTGTCTAGCAGGAGCCGGGAGTCTTATAATGTAGTCTCTGATGGCTGGGCTGTTGTTTGAATTCACGTTTTTCACACGTGCAGGAAAGTTGAAGCACAGTTCACTGAACACTCACCCCCACCCCCTGCTTCCTCAGCTGTAACCAAACTGCCAGGTGCCATATGTGCTTGCTGTATTGTAGATAACATGTTTTTGCTGAATGCATGCAAAATCAGTAGCAGACTTTGTGACATGTCAACCTAAAATGCTTCAGTGCTCCTCCTCCCCTTGCAATAAGGATACTCCTGCAGTCACAGACCATGCCCAAGAAAAGTAATCATTCCTGCATGTTATCTAACAGCCAGTTTATACTCATGTTGCTAGTTGTCCTCCAACTATCTTCTCTGACTGGTTTACAGCTGCTCAGACCAATCCCATGCTACACTCCATTGTCGTGTTTCCACTTTTCATTAGAGCAGCATCCCTGCCATTTCTTTTTTAATTATGACATTGACTTTTGGGAGAGACCTGCCCGTCGAATAAAGAATGGCCCACATGTAGATTTTTTTTCTGTCCTCCACTGTGTTCTCACACAACTTATTCCCACACAAGCCTGACATGACATGGGCATGTCTCCCAGCTTGAAACTCACTCGGGCCTCCTTGGAAAGCATCTCAGATGAGAAAGAAAGAGGGGAGCCGTAGCGGGTGGGACCTCCCTCTCTCCAGAGCTCTTAGGGGTTTCCATTCGGGGGCTCCAACTGCCCTGGAGTGCCAGCGCTGCCCGGTTCAGG
>NW_006431558.1:649162-664920 GCF_000325575.1 Pteropus alecto | reverse complement strand
TCAGCACTGGGCAGGCTGCTGACACATCCCCATTTTTATAGCTAGGGAAACTGAGGCCTAGCCAGGTTACCTGCTTTCCTAGCTGGGGCCAGATCTGGGATCTGAGGTTAGACCTCAGACCAGGCTCTCAGCTGTGTCCCATTCCTGCCCTCCTGCCATCATTTTCTTACTCCGCCCTACCCACTTGTGGGAGGGCATGGCTCCAAAGAGAGGTGGCAGCAGATTGGCTTAGCACCTCGTCTTTGTGAGCTCTGCCATGTCATAGGCCATGGGAGAGCCAATGGGCTGCCTCCTCTGGTTTCAGATGTCCAATCAGCTGTGCCAGGACAGGTAGCAGCAGAGCAGCAGATGTCAGAGTCAGTGTAGATCAAAGTCAGGGTTTCTACTTCCCATTTTGCAGGTTGATTGTGGGGATGTGATAATCTGTATTTTAATGAGTTCTCCAGGTGGTGCGGATGCTCTTGGCCCCTGGCAATCCTGGGAAAACCACTGCCCTAGTGGTGGGGGCTGGAAGCTAAGATTGCCCAGGTTCAGGTCCTGGCTCTGCAGCTTACTGGCTGGCTGTCTGGCCCCTGCACAGGGACTGCTACTCACAGCCATGTTTCCTGTCTGGACAGCAGAGATAATAATAGCACCGTCTTTGTTGGTTGCTTGCTGTGAAGACCATCTTATTCAAAACCGGTACACCCTTAGAATTGTGCCTGGCACAATCAAGGCCCTCACTAAGTGGCGCTGTACCAATGGCTACGGTGTTGTGCTTGCCGCTCGCCTGTTAGCGGACAGCTTGCTGGGAGAACAGGTTGGCTGGCTTCCTGCCTTGGAAGGTCATGACCCTGTCATGGTGGGAGGGCTCCCTCATCACCTCCATGGTGGCTGTCACCCAGCGATGGTCCACTGAGCGCTTACTGTGTGCCACAGGCCGATCCAGGGCTGGAGGTCCAAGGTGAGCAGGACCAGGACCCGCCATCTGCTCTCTTGGCACTCCATTAGTGCCAACAGACAGATGGGGGAAACTTGTGGAAGAGACCAGGAACGAGACATGCAGGTCTGCCCCTCATTAGATGGGAGCATGTGTGGTAGAGGGAGGGTAGCTAACTCCATCCAGAAGGTAGGGACATCACGTGATGCTTTCCTGAGGAAGTGATGTGTGAGCTGAGGCTGACCGGTGCGATGGGTATGTCGGGGGAGCGAGCACTCTCCTTCCCAGCGATGTGACGTGTGTGAGGACTGTGAGGCTCTGCTGCCCAGAGTGGCCACTTGGAGGAACTGAAATTCCTTCTGGGGGGGTGGGGGTGGGGAGGAGAAGCACGTGATGAGCAACAGCCAAGGGAGCACCAAGGGCAGGAGTTTGAGGGCGTGCATCTGCCTAGTGCCTGACTGGGATTAAGGTTGAACTCTTCATTCCTGTCATCCCCACTTCACAGAGGACTGAATTGAGGCTTCCCAGCTAAAACTCCTTGCCTGAGGGCACACGGGAGGGTCATCTTGAGTGGCAGGTCTTAAACTCACTCTTGGAGAGAGTGGCCTTAGGGTGAGGTATGACTTAACCAGATCCTATAGCTACTGGTGGAGAAGAGACCACAGAGACCAGTTTAGGGGATTCGGGGGGATCCAGGAGAAGGTGGGAACAGGTGCCCAGAGGCAGGTAGGGACAGGGTGGCAGCCATGGAGATGGTGATATAGTTGGATCCTGTTGGGTTGGGGTAGGGATAAGGGTTGAGAGCTTGCATACTCCCCTCCCCCACCAGACCTGGCATTCCAGGTCTGTTAACGCCCCGAGTAGGTCCGTGCCCACTTCAAGCTGGGCCTGGGCCATGGTGGCGAGGCAGTGTGAGTCCTCTGAGAATTCCGGCCCGCCCTGAGCCCAGCTGGGCTGAGGGGGAAGCACAGTGCACTGTGCAAGAGTAAATCGGGCACTGTCTCTACTCTGGGCCGGGGGCCTACGGAGAATGTTCTAGGCAGGGGCAACAGAGTGTTCGAAGCTGTGAGGTGAGGCTGGGAAGGGGCGGGCCAGGAGCTAGATCGCACGGCCTGACGGACATTGCGAGGGATTCAGGCAGTGGGAGCCCGTGTAGCACGCAGGATGTAGAGAGACAGCTCAGCCCACGGGCTGCATTGGGGAGGGGGAGCAGGCAGAGATAGGAGTATGGGTGGGGGGCCAGGGAGATGTTAGCCCGGCAACAGCGAGAGGTCAGGGGGCCCGGCCCAGGGCAGTGCCGCGGGCGTGAAGGGCAGTCTAGAGTAACCTCCAGTGCCCAGAGGCCACCGAGGCACTGAATTAGCAGAGGCCCTCGGGTTGAGGGAGGTGGGTGGGAAGTGGGACACCCCACTAATAGGAGGGAGGAATGTGACTGCAGTGTGGGACACGGTGATGGCTGGGGCTCCTGGGGCCCTTTAGGGGCCACAGGGACTGTGTTGTTGCTAGAGATTGAACTTTTGTCTGGCTGGCTCTCTGAGAGAAGACTGTGGAGCCAGGCTGCCATCCTTTACTGTCCAGGGCCTTGGGCAAGTGGCTTTCCTTCTTGTGCCTTGGCTTCCTCATCTGTAAAATAGGGTAGTAGTGGTGTCGCTCTTGTAGCCCTGGCACCCCGTGTGGCACGTCCCTGAGGCTGGGCTTCGATATTCCTCTCCGACTCCTGTCACACCTAGTTTCTCCTCCAGACTGGTCTCAGTGAGATATTACTTTAGATTGGTTTAGTTTAAAAATTACCTCAGACCTCAGCCACCAGGAAGTTTGGTGGCTCATGGGTGAACCCTGCTCCTCCTTGGGCACCACCCCTGGGCCTCGTAAGCCTTGGGTGCTAGGCCCTGCTCTTATGTGGAATGTGGATAACCGGGGCTTTCTGAGCCTCCCCTCCCGGCCTTGACCTTGGTCGATGCTCACAGGAGCCAGAGAGGGGATGTCAGGACTTGGTTCCTAGTCTCCTCCTTGTGGCTTTGTGTCCCTGATGGGGCCTTGCCAGCCTGAGACCTCACTTCCTCCTGGTCCCTCGCAGCAGCTACAATCTCCCTCCTCATCTTCAAGCTCAGTTTATTTGTTTTTACCTCCAGGCCTTCATTTTCACTGTGCTCCTGCCTGGAACACCCCGCACCCTCTCTTCCTCCTCCTCCTCCTCTTCCTCCTCACCCTTGGGGGACCCCCACCCCACCCTTAGTTCTTCCGCAGCCCATGTAATGTGACATCATCCTGTTGTATTTTCTTAATAGTATCTCTCTCCCTCTGTTCTAACAATAGTGCCACGAGAGCAGGAACACCAATCTGCTTTGTCTACCGCTCTCGTCCCAGTCGGTGCTTCACCAGCATCGGCCGGGTTCCTGGGCGTGCTCTGCCGGCTGCTGCTGTGCCCCTTCCGCCCATGGGCGAGATTATCAGTGACTGTGCTGCACCTTCACCCGTGAGCTGGGCCCTCGCAGGGCCCTCCCTACAGAGCCTACAGACTTTGCAGCAGTCGAGTGCCTACCTTGCGTCCAGTGAGGAAACCAAGCTGGGAGCTGGCTCGGGTCAGGCTGGGGGCTGGCTGCAGTGCCCGCTGGGACTGTCTCCTTCTCCAGTGTGCGTTCTTTTCTCTTGCCACCAAGCAGTTCTCTCAGTTTTAAGAGGACACTTACCAGGTGTCCTACAATTTAATTCAGTTCTGATGCTACCTACTTGGAGATAGTGTCAGATCTCACAAATTGAGGGTTCAATCCTGCAAGACCGTATCCCCCCACAACCTTCAGACACCAATTGTCACCTGCGCCTCTGACCATCTAGCTGTAGGTCGGAGGTTCCACTGACTCCCTCCTTGGGTTCAATTAATTTTCTAGAGCAACTCACAGAACTCAGAGAATTTTACTCACTAGATTTTTAGTTTATCATAAAAGGATGTAACTCAGGAATAGCCAGATGGAAGAGGCGCATGGAGCAAGGCATGGGATGGGACGCTGAGCTTCCGTATCCTCTCCTGGCATCTCCAAGTGTTCACCAACCCATAGCTCTCCAAACCCATTCTTTTGGGTTATTGTGGAGTCTTCAGCATGTAGGCGTTGTTGATCACATCAGTCCTCATTGGTGATTGATTCAACCGCCAGCCCCTGTCCTCTCCCAGGAAGTCGAGGTGAGACTGAAAGTCCCAATCCTCTAATCACATGATTGGTTCTCCTTGACATAAACTCAGGTGTGGTTGAAAGGGGCTTATTATGAGTATCTAGACTCTTTTACAGTGCTTATCACATAGGACTTGCCAAGAACTGCAGGCGTTCTGTGCCAGGCATGGAGGGAAGACCAATTATAGTTTTTACTATAAATCACAGTATCACAGCTTCTCAGTGGCAGTGTGTCCTAGACTGGGAAGTGTTTGTTCACTTGTCTCGTTATGGGGAGCTTGAGGACCGAATGAACTCAGGAGATGCCACATACTTTGTCCCTTTTTGGTCAGCTAAAGGCTCTGAAAAGTCCCTCGAGATCAGATCCTAGTCCCTGGAGATCAGATCTATCCAGTTGTGTGGCAGTCAGGGTCTCCCAGGTGCATTTAGCTCCACGTCCTTCCTCCTGGGCTGCGTCGACCGGGCCCGCAGGTCTGTCGGTGCCAGGTTTGAGGAAGGCAGACCCTGTCTCCCACTGCCAGGGTTGGTCTAGTGGCTCTGCTTTTTGCTGGGTGGAGAAAGGGTGGGATCTGTTCACGAAGATCAGGGCAGAGCCCCTCCGTGCGAAGCCCCTCTGTGCAGAGCACTGAGACCCCAGACAGCCTCGCACATGTCCCTAAGACCAGCAGCTAAGCTATTTGTGTGTCCCCAGGGTCCAGCACTGTGTATTTGATTGCTTTCTCACATCGCCCCAGCACTGGGTTCTGTTTTGTGGGGAAACTGAGGTCCAGATAGAAGGATGTGGCTAGGCACTTTCCCGCCTTGCTCTCCCTGTCGGCTCCCCAGATCACGTGGTGCCTGACTGGCCTTCTCCAGGCCTGAGGGGCTGGGCTGAAGGCAGGTCATTCCAGCAAGACATTTCATAATTCTTAAGACTTGCCAGCAGGCATGTGATCTGGTCTGCCTTTGGAGTTGGGAGGGTGATCTTCTGACCTTCCTTTCAGTCCTTTGGGCTTCCTTGAACTTCTTTAAAACAAGAGGGGCCAGAAGCCAGGCCTGAGGGGCCGTGGCCTCTGTCATGGGGGTGCTTCCTCCTGCCCCAGATGGCCCGATCCCTAGAAGGTTGTGGCATGCACTTGTCACCTCCCTTCTGAGGACACCTTCTTGAAGGGCCATGGAGACACCCAAGGTGAGGGATTGGGTGTTTAGCATAATGGGGACCCACTTGGTAGTCATGGAGTGATACCCTCCCAGGCTACAGTACCTAATGCTTTGTTATAGGCCGGTTAGTAAAGTTGTTTTAAGCAGCTAACTCTGTACCAGGCACCAGGGAGAGTATGACCAAACCAAGTCCTTCATAGTCCCTCTGTTGCAACTCCAGTTTCAGCAGGGGACAGGTGTGGTGTGTCAGTGTGAGGAGTGCTATGGAAGAGGGGACATAAAGACGGGGCAGGGGTGCTGCTGGTGTCAGGTGGTCAGGGCGGGCCTCCCCAAGCAAGATATTTAGAGCTGAGACCTGAAAGAGGCAGGGACCAAGTTCTGGGGGGAGAGCAGAACCTCCTTCTAGAAAATACTGCAAGTGCATTCATTGACCCCACAGTTAGGAAGAGGCGGGAAGCCATGTGGTAGGCAAGGGTGGCTGGCTCCTTGGGGTTGGCAGTGACCGCTGGACGAGGCCCGCTTTATTCCTTTATTCTTGCTGTGCTCCAGGCCCCGAGCTGGGTCCCGTGGAGCCCCGAGGCCTGATTACACAGGCTGACCCTCCTCCCCTGGCAACCCGCTTCACAAGGGTGTTTGTGTGGCTGTTGAAATGCTATGGCAGGTGCCAGGGACCAGTGAGACTGGCTTTCCTATCTGCGTATGAGGAACAGGTTTGAAAACACTGCATCTGGGCTAGTGACAGCGGGGCGCAGTTCTGCAGCGGGGACTGGGGCAGGCAGAGTGGCCAGTAGCTTGCCCTTGGCCGCTGGGGATGAGTTGCAGGCTATGAGCTCAGTCTCAAGGCCTCTGACTTACTGACATGGGGGCAGTTAAATCACCTCCAGCATTCGAGCACACACAGGGCTGTGGAGGCCAGCCTAACCCCTTATCTTTTTTCCTGTTTCTATTTTCCTCATAGGGAAACTAAGGTACAGAGAGTGAGCCCGGCCACTGAGAGGGCAGCCCCCGTCCCTCTCCTGGAGTCTCCAGAGCATCCTTAGGGCATGGGGAAAGGTTGTCACTTAAAAGAGATGGTGCAGGCCCGGGCAATCTGCCCACCTCCGCCCTTACCTGCCTCCATCATCTTGAGATAGGCTGGGGCTGGAGTTGGGCAGGTCGCCTCTCCCAGTTCCTGGTATGTTGGGTCTCTGTCACACCTGCTGTGACTTGCTTGTGTAGTGTCCATCTTCCCCATCAGACCAGGAGCCTGGCTTGGGACTGGGCCTGTGTCATCAGTTAGCGCTTTGGGAAGGAAGGAGGAAGGAAAGCTCCACCAGACCTTGTCCCTGTCTGGCCTCCCATATATTCAGCTTGTGGCTTTGGGGGTGCCGAGCCACCTCGCAGAAGCTGAATCAGGGACATATTCTGGTAGAGTCATTCATTCATGCATGTAATTATTAAGCACCTACTGTGTGCCCAAAGGGACCCCAGGGACACAGAGTGAACAACACAGATTCAGATCTGTGCCCCGTGGGATGGACCTTTCAGCTGGGAACCAGAGAAATACACAGGGTGAGAAGGTAAATGATATTAGAGTGCTCGGAGGATGGTGAGGCGGGCTCACAAGGAAGCACTGATGGGGAAAGAGACTGAAGAGTCTGCCATCTCAGGTGTGAGCCAAGGCAGGTGACCCCTGAATGAGGTGAGGGAGCTGTGAGTGTACCTGCAAGGAAGAGAAGCCCTGAGGCGGAGCAGGCCTGGAGTGTGAGCCGGGAAACCAGCAGAAGAGAGGGAAGAGAGTTGAGATCAGAAATTCAGGGGGAAGGAAATTTTGCAGGGCCCTGTAGGATGTGGTAAGGACTTTGGCTTTTACTTGAGAGAGTGGGAGCCGTGGAAGGTGTCGAGGATGGGAGGGCCAAGGTTTGGCTTTAAGAGGGTCAGTGCTGTGGGGGAAAGCAGGCTTGGCTGAAGCTTTTTAATGTTGGTGTGACCCAGGAATTCAGCACATGGTTCCAAAATGACAAGGAGCCCAGCAAAGAAGGCGGGTGGTAAAGGATGGGCCTGGCTGGCTCCCGAACCCTTCCTACCGTCTGTGGACCTGCTAGGGAAGAAGCCGGGGCTTTCCAGCACTATCTCCTGCATAACCTTCACTCACACAGACAGGAGGCTGCCAGCTCACACCGGGTTCTGGGAGGCCACAGTTGGCAGGTCCTGGTCCCATAATCACAGTGACCTGGCTCTGAGCGGGTGGAGGCCCAAGATTCAGGATGGGGTGCCAGGTGACCCGGAGCCTGGAGGCCCTGGAAGAGGAGGAGGTGGGGCCAGGCCTTCCAGACACCAGGCCTGGCGGGGCAGAGGTCCGCAGGAGGGCCCATGTGATGGTCCCCAGCCGCTTTCACATTCCGTATTCCGCAGAACTCCTGGAAAGGAAAGTCTCTTTCAGGAGCTCAGCCTGGGGCCTTGATCAAGCCAGAATAGAACTGAGGTTTGCTGTGGGGGTTGGAAGACTGTTCCATTTTTGGGTGGCTGTTGCAGGAAGAGCAGCCTATCCTCTTGTCCTTGTGGAGGGCTGGAGCATGACTGTCCTTGGGAACCGGGTCAGCTGGCGGGGGTGGGGTGGATGATCCTGGATCCATCCTCATTGCCTTTGCTCCCGAGTGGCTAGTGCCCATGCTGGACAGATCCTCAGTGATTTGACTGCATGGAGTCCCCGATCCCAGCCACAGCGCTTCAGAGAGCTGAAGAAGAGACTGTAAATGGCCTCTCAAAGGCCATATGATTTGAGAGCCACTGCCTGGAGACAGATTATCTGAACTCCAAATCCCATCTCCACCACTGAGCTTGGGCCAAGTCACGTTACCTCTCTGGGCCTCAGTTTCCTTATCTGCGATCCCAGCATCACGGAGGTGCCTGCCTGCTAAGGCGATCACTCATGCAGGGCAAATGGTGCCACAGGCTGGTCCCGGCCAGAGCGAGCCAGGGCTAGTGTTGGCCGTCGTGTGTTAGGTTGCTGTGATGGGTCGGCGAACCTCCTTGCGCTCATGTCTTTCTATCTCGTTCCACTTATAGGTAGAGATTCTAGATCTGCCCAGCCTTCCTCTGCCCCAGGTCTCCATCTCTGTCTTTTCTTTTGAGGCTGCTGATATGTCTGTGCTCTGATCTCTGTAGCCAGGTCTCCTCCTGGTGGACAGTGAGGTGATTTCCAGTTTTAAATTTTCGAAAGAGCACGGTAGTACATACCTTCACATCTCTGCAGTGGTCCACTTCTGTAGGCCATTTGCCGCATGACTGACTGCTCTCTTTTTAGCATCACTGCAGGAGCTGTGATCTCTGAGTCTTGTCCCCAACATTTACTACGAAAATTCAAATGTAAAGAAAAGTTGGATTGTACTGTAACACGTGTACCCCACAACGAGCATTTCCTATTCTTGCTCTTTCCCGTATCTGTGCTTTGGATTTCTCTAGCTCGATGATAGGACTAGCACTGCCTTGTCACTTATTTGTTCCCCTTCGTCTCAGTGTCAGTATGGCTTTCAGACACCCCGGCTCAGAAGGCATGAAGAGGCCTCTTATATCTACTCTAGGAACTGCCTAGAAAGCGTTTGTACCTGAGGGTTCATGTCTAGATGGGTGGCCCTCGAATGGCCGGGGGAAGGAGAGACACTGAGACAGATTTGGTGAGGCCAGCAATTGTGTCCCGTTCCCCATACTGTTGGTGCCTTGGGGAAGGACAAGTGAGTCCCAGGGACAAGCGCCTGCTGGCAAACGCTGGTGGCTTGGGGTCCCACAAGGACAGCAGCTTGTGTCTCTTTTGACTGTGACCCACAGCATGGGAGGTTCTGCATCACAACCCGGGACCCAGTCTCACGTATGACACCACAGAAGAAGTTTCATCAAACATACATCACCCGCGCTCTGGGTGACGTATGCTGTTACTTCCTCTTCTGTTCTTCAGAAAGGAATAAATGCTGGTCACATCCACCTGTTTGGTTTTTTTTTTTTTTGACCCATAATATGTCGCAATGCGTAGATTTGCAAAATGCTTCATGAGATTGTTCGTTCCATGGGGATGGGATCTCTGCCAATTGTCTTCCTTGTGGAACCCTGCGGTCTGGAAGGGGGTTTGGTCTACAAGAGCACCCCCTCAAATACTTGTCATGAGGATGAATCTAAAGCTCCCCAGATTCCAAGAGCAACTGTGACTAATTCTTTCTCTGCTTGCAAAATGCCTGTCTCACAAGGCCGTCTGCTCCCCGCGCACCTACAAGACCGCTTCTCTTTCTCACTGTGAGCATCTTTCTTCCCCTTGCAGAATATGCCGAGTTTTTGCACTGCAAGTCCAAAAAGTTTACAGACTTTGATGAAGTCCGGCAGGAGATCGAAGCGGAGACTGACAGGGTCACGGGGACCAACAAAGGCATCTCCCCAGTGCCCATCAACCTGCGGGTCTACTCACCACACGGTAGGCAGCACGGGCGCAGACCTGTCACGGGTGGAGGACAGCTCGCGGGTTGGGGCGGCCTCACAATCATAAAACATATGTCCCCTCCCATTTTCTTAACACACATCCAGCCCTCTTGATCTGGAGCTTCCCACTTTTGATAGGAACGTGGTACTGAGAAATTAATCTCAGCTTGAAAAATACAGCACACCAGGAAGACTGTTGGGAGCCATGGTGACTGGGGCTGTATGTTCCATTTATATATGTTTGTATGTATATACGTATGTGTGTATGCATGCATGCATGTATGTATGTATGTATGTGTCTTTTTAATGTTTTTAAAGACATTTTTCAATTACAGTTGACATTGGTATTCCATTAGTTTTAGGTGTATAGTATAGGCTCAGACATTTATATAATTTATGAAGTGATCACCCATAAGTCTAGTACCCACCTGACACCATACACATAGCTTTACAATATTATTGACTATATTCCCTATGCTGTTCTTTACACCCCCGTGGCTATTTCATAACTGCCAATTTTGTATGCGCCTTTAAAGGGGCAGATAGCACTAGGCTCCCAGTTGATGGTGGCCACATAACGACAAGTGAAACCAGCCCAAGGTAGCCAGGTCTTCCAGTTTCTCAAGAGGATCCAGAAAGAAAGACTTGTCTGCGAAATATCCTGATTTGAAAACTTTGCATCATTTAAACAGAGCAGCCTGTGACCATGTATAGCCTCTGGCCCAGAGCACAGATTGCTAACTCAGCCAGCATTTGGGGAATATTCCAGCAGACGCCAAGTCCTCAGTGTGGGTTCCTTGTGATGTTAAAAAAAAAATTTTAATAAATGATGCCTATACATGGCTCATATTATAAAATTACAAAAGAACATATAGCAAAAAAACCTACCCTGGCTCTTAGTATTACAAACATATTTTACATTCTTCAAATGATAATGCACATGTAAGCATTTATGGATATGTACATGTGTATATAATATGTTTCACCACTTTTATCAAATTGTAGCATTATAGAAAAATCACCTATGCCTCTTTTTTGTATGAATACATCTCAAAGTGTATTTCTTATCAGAGTATCATCTTTTTGTTTTTAATGGTTTCTTGATATTGGCTGAATCTTGGGCTGAAATTTATATAGCCATTTGTGATTCCGATGTGCAAATGCAGATGTCCTCATTTAAAACTATATCACTGAAATAGAGTGTACGGAGGGTGTGTGTAGGCTAGGATCCTAGAAGGGAAGTTATTAGATCAAAACGGCTGGGCCTTCTTCCCACGCTGATCTAGTTGGAGCAGCAGGAGGAATCCTGAGGCCTCGCCCCCTGGCACTTGAGGAAATGGCTGAGTGGCTGCAGTGGCTGTGTGTGCCTTCCCTTCCCTGGGCTCTGATGACCTTTCCTTCTGGTTTCCCTCTCAGTGTTGAACCTGACCCTCATCGACCTCCCGGGCATCACCAAGGTGCCCGTGGGGGATCAGCCCCCAGACATAGAGTACCAAATCAAGGACATGATCCTGCAATTCATTAGCCGGGAGAGCAGCCTCATCCTCGCCGTCACCCCTGCCAACATGGACCTGGCCAACTCAGATGCCCTCAAGCTGGCCAAGGAAGTTGACCCCCAAGGTAACCATTCAACCCTACAGCAGCAGCTCCCTCTTCCAGGTGCCTCAGAGCATTGAGAATTGCGCAGCACCCGTGATTCCAGTTAAGCACTTGCTGCATGTGCCAGGCTGTTTTGGCCTTGGGAACTCTGCAGGGGACATAATTGATAGGGTTGCTGCCACCAAGAAGCTGATGGAGGAGACAGAATTCGAAAAGGTAATAAGCAAGAAGGAAGAAAAAAGCACTAGAAGAAAATAGCACCCTTTGAGTGTGGCCAGGGTGGGAAAGGGTCAGGGGCCTGTGAAGATGCGAGGTTTGGGCAAAACCAGAATAATAAAAAGAGGCAAATTCCAGGACAATGGATAGTGGATCCTAAATAGGCAGGGTGTGACTCGAGCCTGGGGTGCCCGAGGCACAGCGAGACCTCCAGTGGGGCTGGAACAGAGCGAGCTGGAGGTGGGGGCGGGGCTGGCACCAGGGCACGTTGAGCAGGGCCCCGTGGACGGCCATGGGGAAGTGGGTTTATTCTGAAAGTATTGGAGGTTTAGTGGAGTGTGACACACACTGAAATGCATTTTGCAAAATGCCCTCTGACTGCCTGATTCCATAGTGGTTTGGAGGGAGTTGAGGACCAGCAAGGAACTGGGGCAGACAGTCTCTGTGACTCACGCTCCCCATTTTCCAGCTTCAAGACACACCCAGAGGAGTGATCAGTTTTGGGTGGCTGCTGATGGCCTTTTCCCGCCCTGAACATCGAGCCCCTTAAAGTCTAGGGCTGTGCATTGAGCGTCTTTGTCCCATGGTGGACAGGCTGTGCCAGCTCCTCCCCAAGGTCATCCTAGGCCCACTTTCTCAGGAGGGGCCACCCCTGCCCGCAGCCTCCCCCGTCCCCACAGCCTGGTCCCACCAAATGGGGTGTGATTGACAGAGAAGCTGCTGAGGATTGATCAGGTGGTGAGAATATCTGAGTGAATACAGTTAAGCACCATTAGTGAACTTGATGCTGGCATTCTTTCTTTAAAAGGGTCTTTTTAAAAAGTAAATAAATAAAAATAAGTCTTTTTTTGCCTTCAAAAGTATTCATAATTATTACTCAAAAAATGTAACTATTTTAAAATATAGAACCTAAAAAGGGACAGCTCCTCTCCCCCTGCAGAGATACTGGTGGCCACGCTTGACAGATACCCTTTCAGAGTTTGTTCTTCCATATAAACGCACATTTTTAAAATGGGATGACCTTTACTTCCTTTTCTGTGATGAGTATGTTTTCCTGTTACCCTAGGGACGTACATACGCAGTCATCCACTCAGCGCCCCATTGTTGCCAATGCTCTGGTGACATTGAACATGTCCAATAGAGTCAGTGCCCCCAGTTCCCCTCCCCTGTCACATCTCTTTACCTTGCTCTGCTTCTCCCCTTCTGACGAGGCACAAGCTTTGCGCACATTCACACCTGTGGCCCCTTTGCCCTCCCAAGAGGTGATGCTAGCTCCCACTGTCACAGCAGGATGGGAACAGGTGTGAGCCCCAGGGAGGGCATGCTGTCTCTCCCCAGATGCCCACCTTAGCACCCACCAGAGACCTCCGTGGGCCTCTCTCATTCCTCTGAATGTCGCATACATGCGCACCTGTACACACATGCACACGGCCGGCACAGAAATGGCCCTCAGGACGGTCAGGGGACGTGTCAGGCTTTGCTGGGAGGGTCCTCTTGAATCTGGGTGACATGTGGAGAGGTGGAATTCGCCGAGTGGCTTCCAGAGCAGAATTCTGGCTACTCAGATGAAAGGTTACCCTAGAAACAGTCACCAGGTTTCTGTGTTCTATTAGGACTTTGTAGGCAGAGAGCACAGCATGGAGCCTCTGTCATGGGAGTTGGATGAGGTCCCCTGACATTACAGCAGCAAGATGCAGTCACTGATCATGTGAATGATGGTGACAGTGACCAGCGTTTATTGACTGCACATTTGCCGTACGCCGGGTTTATTCTCATGGCCAACACCCTGTGATTGGTGCTGTTACTGTCTTCAGTTAACATGAGGGAAACGAGGGTCCAGGCAGGTGACATTATGGCTGTCCCAGGTCACGCAGCCTAGAAGTAGGGGCACCCAGTTGGACCCGTGGTGGCCTGGGGCTCCTTCTTTGTGGCGCCTTTGACCTCTGGGCTCTTTCAGGCCTGCGGACCATTGGCGTCATCACCAAGCTCGACCTGATGGACGAGGGCACCGACGCTAGGGACGTCCTGGAGAACAAGCTGCTCCCCTTGAGAAGAGGTGCGGCCCGAGGCGGGCTGGTGGCCATGTGGCGGGGCAGCGGGAAGCCATGGGGCCAAGGGAGGGCAGGAAAGATGGGTGGGGTTGAGCAGAAGAGGTGGTGCACTCCTGCTTTTTAAAAATAAAATTTGTTTTTGTTCTCATTACTGAAGCCTGGGCAAATGTGCCCAGATACAGTGAGAAAAGGTTACGGTTGATTTTGAACAATGTGGGTTTGAGCTGCGCAGGTCCAGTTATATATGGATTTTTTCCTATTGACCCGCGCAGTTGAGGTGATCACAGTTCAGTTGATCTGTGCAGTTTGAGCCCAGGTCGTTCCAGGGTCAGTTCCTGTAGGGAACCCGCATATGCTGGGGGACAGCTCCAGCTATACATGGATTTTCTCCTGCACTGGAGGTCGGTACCCCTCACTCCTGAGTCGTTCAAGGGTCAACTGACTGTGGAAAGAAGAAACTAAAATCAAACTAAAATCATCCCACAGCCTAATTCCCCCAGGTAGCCACTAGTTAATACTTGGTGGTTCTCCTTCCTGAAAGGTAGTCAGTGGTCATCAGCACACAGCTAATCTTGAATCCCCCACATGTCCTCACTTCCTGTTGTCATTTTCCTCTGGGGGATTATAAATCAAATCCAAGCTATATCATTTTACACATAAATACCTAAGTTTCTATTCACGCAACACCCCTCCCAGCCCCTTTGTTTTTTTTTCGTAACATTCATTTGTGGAAGAACCCAGATCATGTTCCACACTCGAGATTTGGCCAGTGTTAGTTCCCTATAAACTGGTAATTGGATCTAGACAGAAGCCTGATTGGACTCAGGTTTTGGTTCAGATCATCTCACAGGTATACCATAAGTATTTTTATTCCTCAAAAGTAAGAATAGCAAACATTTATTAAGTGTCTGGTACGGACCAGGTACTGTTCTAAGCTCTTGATGTGTAACAGCCACTTCATTCTGATAATGACCAATGTGATGGCTCTATTCTCATCTCTGTTCTATGGCTGAAGAATCCAAGGCACAGAGAAGCTAAATCCCTCACCCCCGCTCACTCAACTCGCAAGTGGCGGAGCTGGTTTTGAACGCCGCCCCTTCGGCGCCATGCTGGTTTGTGACCTGATTTTCCATTTCACGTAGCAGAATAGCAGAACATTTCTCCATGACAGGCAAATACTCTTCAGGATGACTTCAAAAGATCCTGTGGAGTCCCTTATATGGGGGCGCATGGGCCGTTTCGTATTCCTCATTTGTTGGACACGTAGGTTGGTTCCGATTTGTGTTGTGGCACAGTGTTGATTATCTAGTTTTTTAAAAACCATTTCTTCCCTAATTGCTTCCCTTTTTTCCCCCCATTCCTTCCCTTGGGGATCAGCTCCCAGCTTTGGCACCTGGCTGGCACCATTCAGATCTTTTCCTCCTGGGATTTCCCTCTTCAACATTCCTGATAGGCATGGGGGATTTAGGCCTTGATGGCCACCTTCCCCTAGCACTGCTGATACACTGAGTGACGAGAGGTGGCTGCATATCAGGACAGGTTGGCGGGGAGCAAAACCCAAACCCCATTTGGCTGTGATCGGAGGCTGAAGAGTGAAGCAAACCCCACCGTCCCCGCCCTCCACCAGCCACCCGACTCCCTGCTCCCTTGCACACATCGTGGGCCACCACCTTACACTCTGAGGGATGTAAGTCGGGCTCGGCATTGCTGCCCCAGTGGCCAGATGACGTGGATCTTCTCGCCTTCCTGCTTCCCTCCTTGCTCACTGTTGTCTGCGTCTCCCCTCCTCTGCCTTCCTGTCTGTTTCCACGAAAGTGGCTCTTCCTGTCTCTGCTCACTTAGATGCTGGCTTCTGACTTATGATCTCAGTCTTGCTTTCAGTTTTCTCCTCTCGCCTCACAGATTTCTGAGAATTCCTCCAGTTGGATCCTTCTTCTTGGTTTATGAAAGACTCAGAACCCTGGCACCTTAGAGGAACCAAAGCCCAAGCCAGATGCCTCTCTCCACCCCTACTGCTTTCTTCTGCTCACGATGATACAGATGATAGAGACCTTGGGCTTCCCATGGATCTGAGTTCAGATTTGGGTTCTCCTGATCCTCTCCCGGCATGCCTTGGTTCCCTTGTCTGTAAAGTGGACATAATGACAGATACGGAGAGGAAAAAAAGCAATCAGGTCTGCACAAGACTAGGCAGGCGCCACCCCGCTTCTCTGCAAGAGA
>NW_006431558.1:647112-649071 GCF_000325575.1 Pteropus alecto | reverse complement strand
CCCGCCAACTGCTGAGAGAATGGGCTATAAATATATGTGTTTATCACTTCAGGCTCTTTGCCACCTATACCCTGTCCACTTTTCCAACTTGAATGACAATAAATAACGGCCTCTGTTTATTGAGTCTCTACCATGTGTCGGGCACTGGGCAGAGCTCTTTATGTCTCATGATACCCGTTCATAGACCTGTATTGCTGAGTGCTTCATGTTCATGCTCAAGGGCGCCTGGTTGTTTTGGCTTTTGAACACCATTCCTCATTTCCTTCTCTTTTTTTCTCCTCCTCTTTAGTTTTTCTCTATCTACTCTTTGTGTCCAAATATCACAGATCTTTTTTTCACAGTAGCATTTTTCTCCACATTTGGAAAACAAATTCCAAAACTGGTACTGAAGGCTCTCAGCCGGGAGCCTGTCTCTCAGGTCCCTCCCCCAAGTCCGTTTCTCATGTGCTCATGGTTAAGTGTTTCTTAACGTTTCACTTAGTATATATTTTAATATCAATACATTTGTTTATAAAACTCACCCATGTTTCTTCAAGTACTTCTAGAGTTGCATAGTTTATATGTAAATCTGATCCCTCAAGAATTAATTTTGGTAGGCACCCGACCTTGCCAACAGCGGCCATTGAATAATCCATCTTTCTTCCCACTGAGTTTAAGGTATTAGATGTTAGTTTCCATCTGCTGCTGAGTGTGGTTTTGGACTTTCTGTTCCATTCATCTCTCTGTACATTCACGCCCCAATATAGCCAACCTTTTCCATTATAATAACTTTAGCATAGGTTTTACTGTCTGGCAAGATTAGCTGTCCCCAAATTGCCATTCTTTTTGAGAATTTTTTCTTACCTGTTTTTAAAACTCAGTTTGTGGATTTCACTGTCTCCAAAGCTTGCCTCTGTCCACCCCCCTCACCAGGCTGGATGTTATCTCTCCTTCCTCCAAATACTTGTGTTGCTTTTCAAGTGTGTTTGTGTTCTCCATATAGTTTCCACTAATGCACACAGCCTGTGACCCAGTGTGTCAGTGACTTGTAGGATGGAATAGAATCCACACCTTCACCTGTTCCTCACCCAGCCCCTTGCCTGGGCCACAGTGGGCAGGCAATGGAAACACTGGCTCACCTGGCAGTACCCTCCTCTGACCCTGTCTCCCCACAGGCTACATTGGTGTGGTGAACCGCAGTCAGAAGGACATCGAGGGCAAGAAAGACATTCGCGCGGCGCTGGCGGCTGAGAGGAAGTTCTTCCTCTCGCACCCGGCCTACCGGCACATGGCTGACCGCATGGGCACCCCACACCTACAGAAGACTCTGAATCAGGTATGGCAGTGGTTTTGTGCCGTGCGCACGCCGCGCACTGTACCACTGCTGCTATCCGCAGTGGCGCTGGCCTTGGTCCAGAGCAGCTCTTGTTTTAGCAGAATGGGTTCAGTCCACCTTTGATTTGGGCCTAGTGAAGAGTGGGTATTCGGTAAGTTGGTACCAGTAATATTATTACTATTGCTATTTTTTGTTTGTTTGTTTGTTTGTTTATCTTAATGACCATTGTAATTATTTAGTCACATACCCAGAAGTTTGCATACAGTTCCTTAGGTCGGCGACTTGAGTTATAAACACCTGGACTGAACCGAAGCAGGACAGCCAGCAGTACCAGATAGTAGCTAAGTGGAAAGACTTCAGAGCCTGACCCTCTTGGGTCCAAAAAAAAGGGCCCAGGCCAGCTTCTGACTGGGTGGCCTTCGACCAGGGGCACAACCTCTCTGAACCCATCCTCCCTTATCTATCAGTAGGGAGTCATCCTTACCCCTGCCCCCTAGGGCTAGCATCTGCTGAGTGCTCAGTGAAATGCAGCACGTACCAAATGCCAGCAGCTCCAATATTTTGCTTTTTTTTTCTGTCGCTCCTTTTTTTATATAGGTAATATATTCACAGGGTTTATAAACAAAACCAGTATTAAAAAGCGT
>NW_006431558.1:641142-647085 GCF_000325575.1 Pteropus alecto | reverse complement strand
CCTCCGTCCAGCCCACAGGGCACCACTGTTGGTACTGCTTGACTTTCTGGCCATAAAAGCAAAAAGGACTTTTGAGAATCACATTCTCCCTTTCTTACCATAAACGATGGCATTTTTATTTAGCAGTTTCTCTCGGAGCTCTGTGCATGTGGAAAAGAGCCCTTCTCTTTGTCTTTTGTGGCTGTGTAGTATTTCCTAGGCACATGGGCCCTCATCTGTTTAAGCAGTCTCACTTCGGAGGCCACTGGCATGGCTTTTTATCTTCTTCGTTAAGAAAGGCAGCCTTTAATAACATCATTTTGCATGTGTGCCGATTTAGTCCAAGTCCCTGATGGGGACTTATGTAGCCACCCTGTAACAGGCAGTGCCTGTCCTTAGGTGCTGTCCCGATTTGCCCATCTGGGCTTGCAAGACATTCATCCCTTGATATTTTATGGCAGCTTCCCGGATGGTGACAGGGCCTCAGAGCAGCAATCCGAGAGTCATTCTTTCATGTACACCATGGGGACACAGTGGCTACATGAGAGCAGGGCCCTGTCCTCTGGGAAGGCAAATTTCAATTTTTCAATTAGGGTTGACGTTCAGTATTATTTTATATTAGTCTCAGGTGTACAGATAGTGGTTAGACATTTATCTAATTTACGAAGCGATTCTCCCTGGTTAGTCTAGTACCCATCTGACATCCCCATGACTATTTTGTAACTGCCAATTTGTACTTCTTAATCTGAGAAGACAGATTTCTAATGGGGTGACGACAGACTTGGAACAAGTCACCAGATAAATGCTTGATCAAGTGTTAGGTAGTAACGTGGGCCAGGAAGAGAGCGGGCATAGTGCAGGAAGTCAGAAACTGCAGCTCAGGGGAGCAAAGAAGGAAGGAAGCGTCCAGGGGGAGGGGCCCTCCAGGAATGGAACCGGGTCTGCCTGGGCAGGGGGGCGGAGAAATGGCATAGGAAGTAAAACTCCCCTGCGGGCAGCTGGGGCCGCCTCTGAGGTCCAGCAGCCCAGCTGGCCTCCTGGGGGCCTGGCTCCCCATCAGGTGCTTCCTGGAGCTGTGGTCCTTCCTCTGCTGTGGTTCCCCATGAGCTACAGGGAGCTGCTATAATGCTCGAGGTTCTAGGACGCTGTCGGAGACCGGAGTGGTCCACAGAGCACATACTGTAGCTCCCTGCCCTTAGAGACCTGCAGCTCCCACAGAGGGGGACCTGTGTGGGCCAGTGGGTCACAGAGGACTTCGGGGTAGCCCTCATTCATACAGCAGAGTATAGTGCACCTTCACGCCTTGTGTCTGCCTTGATGGGTACTTTGTAACTTCTTTTACTGTATGTCAGATGGCATCGCCAGTTTTCACTTTTGGGGTATTAGCTAATTTTATGGCTTTTGTTCCTTCCTTCCTTCCTTCCTTCCTTCCTCTTCTTCCTCTTCTTCCTTCCTCTTCTTCCTTCCTCTTCTTCCTTCCTCTTCTTCCCTCCCCTCCCCTTTCCTTCCTTTCTCTCTTTTCTCACTCCACTACAATAATAATAATAATAATAATAACAACAACAACAACAAAACAACAACATATTATTATTATTATTATTATTACTAATAATAAAAGTCATACAGCCAAATACAATGAATATCCCATTTCCTCCCATCTCATGACAGGTCCCCTCCCCAGAGGTGGCCAGTATCATCATTTCCTGAGCTTCCTTCAAGAGACACTCAGGGCCCAGAGGGACACTCTTGTCCCCTCCGTCCCACCTATCTTTCCCACCTGAGCAGTGTTTACCCACGGTTCTATATCTGGCTTTTTCTCTAACGACACATCTTAAGACTCATTCCTTAATCTTTTCTGCAGTGCTGCCTCCTTTCAAAACTTATGAGTACGAACAGATCCACATGATACAAAAGCAGAACAGCAGAGGAGAAAGGGGCTGCGGGGAATGTCTCCTTCCCGCCCACCTGCTCCATTCTGCCCTTTTCTTCAACGTGTGTCTTGCGAATCTTCCTTCTCTCTGTTCCTGCAAATGAAAACATGTTCTTACGTTTTCTCTGTCTTTCACAGAAGGGAACACTCCCTGCGTATGTGCCATACCTTTGCTGGAAGTGTTTCTGACTTAGTTTGCAGGGCCTGTTCCCGTGTCCGCACATCTTCCCAGTGTCGCACAGTCCACACGGATCGTCATCTGTCTGTCAGTCCTTCAGTCCGTGGTCCTGCGGCGGCCTCCTGGGCTTTTCACTGAGCAGCACTTATGGGAGGCTGTTCTGGGTCAGCACACATGTTGCTGTACCTGGTCCTTGCACACAATCATGTGTACTGGTGTGGACACCCCAATGATCTGTGCCACAAAGGCCCCGGGGGCTGTCCGCAGCCCCTCATCTCCGTGGGCAGCCCTGTGCCACAAGCGTGACTCCAGCTGGATGTCTTGTCGTTTTTCCTTGAGGCTGAGGGGTGTAATGGGCTTGGTTGGGGGGCCATCATGGCATGGTTCTCGGAGGGTGGAGTGGACCTGCTCCTTCCTTGTGACTACACTGACCTATGACCTCTGGCCTCTCTCCCACAGCAACTAACCAACCACATCCGGGAGTCACTGCCAACCTTGCGTAGCAAACTGCAGAGCCAGCTGCTGTCCCTGGAGAAGGAGGTGGAGGAGTACAAGAACTTCCGGCCCGATGACCCCACACGGAAAACCAAAGCCTTGCTGCAGTACGTGTCCCCTACACGCCCAGCCTGGCTCCCCTGGGCCTCCTCCCAGCCGCAGGGTCCCAGGTCTAGGCTGGGCAGCGATCCTCACTTATCTATCAGTTCATTCTTCCTTGTTTTTATCCATCTGCTCATTTACCAAAGGCCTCCTGTGTGCCAGGCCCTGTCCCGAGCACCGAGGTCACCAAGGTGATTGGGCAGATGCCCATCCCTGCCCCATGTCCTCAGAAAAGGGAGAAGAGGAAGGATGAGACAGGAAATAAGTAAATAAGAAAATGTGTAGTATGCAAAATGATAAAATGTTAAAGTGGGGGAGGGCCTAGAGAGTGCCAGGGTGGGTGTGGGGTACCATTGAAATAGAGTGGTCAAGAAAGCCTCTCCGAGATGGTGATGGCAGGAGTCAGGCAAAGGCCTGAAGAGGCGAGGGAGGGAAGCACGTAGTCCTGGGGAATGGGGCCTGGCCAGTGCAAAGGCCCAGAGGCAGGACCATGCCCAGCCTATGGAGGAAGGCCATGTGGCTGAAGCAGAGGGAAGGAGGGAGAGTGGGAGGAGGCGAGGGCCGGTGGGGGGGGGAGAGGGAGGGGAGGTGGTGAGGGCAGAGTGTTCAGGGCAATGGGAAGGACTTTGGCTTTTGTTCTGAGTGAGGTGAGAACCATAGAGGTTTCTGAGCGGAGAATGGGCATGGCCTGACTCAGGTGCTCACAGGCGCCCTCTGGCTGCTGCAGGGAGGACAGACATGAGGGTAGGGCTGGAGCCGGATCCTGTGTCAGCTACTTCTGCTTGGTCTCTTCGAATCCTCACCCTGACTCTGAGTCCAGCTCGGAGTCGTGGGGGACTCACTGAAGCTGTGAAGCTGTGAGGTGGGGGAGTCGGTGTGCCCCACAATCCCAGGTTCTCACTTGGGGCCCCTCCTGCTCCCACACTCCCAGTTTCTGCCCTGCCAGAGACCCTAAGCGCTGGAACAGCTTTGTTAGAGTGGATTCTGGAAACTCCCTGGCAGCTCATATGGCAGATGGTGCTATGCATAAGACCCGTAGGCACACCAGAGGGACACAGCCACCTGTGACCATCATAGGTCTGACATTCCCCCACCCTCTCAGCCATGCAGCGGTACATGGTGGTGGGATTGGGGCGAGAATCCTTTTATGCTCAGACAACTTCAACTGCATTCTGCAAAGCTTTCTACAGAGCAAATGCTGGTCCTCTGCAGACTTCAAGAGGAGATATGGTCTTGTGTGTGCCGTAGAGGCCACGGCCTGCTAGGTGACCACTGACAGGTGACCATGCTTTCCTTGCCCCTAAAATGAGGACAGTGGCAGCTGTCATCTTATGTGGTCATTGGGGGAACTTGTGAAAATACCATAGTGCTGCTTGAGAAACTTTTGACAGGACTAGGCCAGGGGATGCCCTCTACAGATGTCCCCACTCCCGAGGGTTTAGCACGCTGTCATTTTTCACCAGTGCCCTGCAGGTGGTTTTGACATCACAGTGGAGGTGCACTGCTGTCAGCTGCAGCCCCCCAGGAGGGCTGGGCCTTCCTTCTTTAGCATCTTATCCGCAGATCCCAGCTCCTCCTCCAGGCCGCAGGTCACACAGACAAGCGGAAGCCCCGCTCCTTCCTTCCCCGCTAGTGGTTGTTTCTTTGACTGGCTTATTGCACGACTTCCCCTTTTGCCTTTATCATAAAAATGATGCAAAGGGACTGACCGTGAAAACTCTCCCTCCGTCCTCTGTACCCTGGTTCCCGTCTTCAGGTTGTTGCCTTGCGAGAGAATAAGAGCAGATGACGAAAGCATCATTGAGAGCCTTCCTTTTCTCTTGGCCACCTGGCCTGTCTCACAGGTTATTCCTGTGACCTGACTGACACCTGTAGGGGACATATGGGTATTTTTTGCTTCCACATAGGCTTCTCAAATTCATCCTTGAGCACCCATGGGAGGATTCCTGCAGGGCAGACTCCTGAAGGAGGTGGGGGATCTCTGGTTTGAGGGGCACTTAAATTCGAATCGCTATCACTTATACTGTCTGCACAGAAGTGTTCTTGGTGCCCATGCCTGCAGGTCCGCAGGTCATGCACAGGTTGTGCGGTACGTGGCTCACAGGAAGCCTACGACAGAAAAGCTAACCATTTTTACTTTTATCACCACCATTATGGTAGGTTGGTCATCACTCCATGTCAGGGAACAACATTGTACTCTGCCTTCTTTACCTCCCAGCTCCATTCTGTGACTAGAATACATATCATTTAAAAGCCTCTGGCAGGTTCTTTCCCCAGGCAGAGGGAATGGGGGCATCCTTCAGACTCTCCTCCCTCAGCTTCTTTGTTTTGCACCTGGATCTCTCCCCTTCTAGAACTAGAAACAGGAACGCCTGTTCCCTAGACGAGTGATTGTGCTGTACACTCACGAGCACTTGTCTCTGGTGACCGCTGGTCATCATAGACATCTTACCTGCCCTGGATGCTGCCGTATTTGTTTTCTATGGCAAAGTACCACGAACTGGGAGGTTTAAACAATAGAAATTTGTTGTCTTGCAGTTCTGGACGCCAAAAGTCCGGGATCAAGGTGTCAGCGTGGTTGGTTCCTTCTGGGGGCTTCTGGTGGTTTGCTGGCAGGCTTTGGTATTCCCAGTCTCTGCCTTCAACTTCACGTGGCTTTTCCCTGTGTGCATTCAAATTTCCCTTTTTTCTAAGGACACCAGTCATGTGGGCCTAGGGGCCCACTCTACCCCAGCGTGACCTGATCTTAACTAATTACAACTGCAGTGGCTCTGTTTCCAAATAGGGTCGCATTCAAAGATATTGGAGCTTAGGACATCAACATGAATTTGGGAGACACAGTTCAACCTGTGACAGTTGATAACGGGGCTCTGGGAGACTGGTGCTCATGGACGGGGCCCGGCCACCCAGCTGTGCTGACATCTGCATTTGCTCCTCAAGAGCTGGCTTCTCTGCTGGAGAAACCCCAACGCAATACAGGCACACCTTGTTTTACTGAGTTTTTCAAGTCCTGTGTTTTTTACCAATTGAGGTTTGTGGCAACCCTGCTTCATGCAAGTCTCTCAGCGCCATTTTTCCAACAGGCTCAGATGATGGTTAGCATTTTTTAGCAATAAAATATTTTTAAACTAAGGCACATTGATTTTTTTTTTTTTTTAGACATAATGCATCCGACAACTTAAAAGACTGCGGTGTAGTGTGAAGATAACTTTCACGTGCACTGAGAAACCCCCCAAATTTGTGTGACTTTTTATTGTGA
>NW_006431558.1:632859-640699 GCF_000325575.1 Pteropus alecto | reverse complement strand
CCCAACTCTACCCCAGCGTGACCTGATCTTAACTAATTACAACTGCAGTGGCTCTGTTTCCAAATAGGGTCGCATTCAAAGATATTGGAGCTTAGGACATCAACATGAATTTGGGAGACACAGTTCAACCTGTGACAGTTGATAACGGGGCTCTGGGAGACTGGTGCTCATGGACGGGGCCCGGCCACCCAGCTGTGCTGACATCTGCATTTGCTCCCCAAGAGCTGGCTTCTCTGCTGGAGAAACCCCAACGCAATACAGGCACACCTTGTTTTACTGAGTTTTTCAAGTCCTGTGTTTTTTACCAATTGAGGTTTGTGGCAACCCTGCTTCATGCAAGTCTCTCAGCGCCATTTTTCCAACAGGCTCAGATGATGGTTAGCATTTTTTAGCAATAAAATATTTTTAAACTAAGGCACATTGATTTTTTTTTTTTTTAGACATAATGCTATCAGACACTTAATAGACTGCAGTGTAGTGTGAAGATAACTTTCACGTGCACTGAGAAACCCCTCAAATTTGTGTGACTTGCTTTATTGTGATATTTGCTTTATTGGGGTGGTTTGGCACTGAAGCTGTCATATCTCCAAGGTATGCCTGCACTTCAGTACATCGAGAACTTGGGGGATGGAAATGAGGAAATGATTAAGGCAGACAGTGCGAGGGGGTAGTGATTAGAGATGCTAAGGAAAACCAAGACACTAATAAATATCTTAGTTCTTCTCTACTGCTCACATTGTCACGGCACTAATCAACACCTTGAGACGCCATTCAAAGGCCGGGTTCTGAGGGACACAGGTGGTACTATAACATTTTGTCAGTATGTGAGCACTTTAAAAAAAATTCTGACTTCTCTGAATTCAGAAGTTTTAGGTCAATTACCATTAATCAACAGGATTTTTTTTGTGTGGGTGCGTAGACCAATGGTGCCTTTTGGGATCGATGACTTCTCAGAGTTGATGAAATCTGGAAAGCCCTTGAATCCTCACAATGACCCCGTGTGGAGGGGCTGTTAAATCAACCTACTTTGCAGGTGAAGAAACTAAAGCTCAGAGGGGCAAAGCCACCTGGCAGAGTGCCCACCCACCCAGGCTGGGAGGTGTTGGAACTGGCAGAAGCCACCAGAACTGTGTAGAGGGGACTACCTTTTCACGCTATGGTCCTGTTGGATCAGGCCAGGCCTCAGGGCAGAGGTGAGGTTGCTAAGCCATGACCTCTGTACCTCACCCTTGTCATATGCAAAGTAGGAGTAATAACTGCACCCCTTTCCATTGTGAATGAATAAATTGTAGCAGGCCTGCTACCTAGCGAATGCTTACCACTTGCGGCTCCTGAATTTTGTTTGTTTTTACCTACACATACATTTTGCGACTGAAAAAGGAAAAGAGGAAAATTGGCTGTGGCTTGACTAGGGACAACACCGAAGCTGTGTTGAAAACTCTGCTTTGACGTTCGGGTTTTCTTTTTCCTAATAGGATGGTCCAGCAGTTTGGGGTGGACTTTGAAAAGAGGATCGAGGGCTCTGGAGACCAAGTGGACACGCTGGAGCTCTCCGGGGGCGCCCGAATCAATCGCATCTTCCACGAACGGTTTCCCTTTGAGCTGGTGAAGGTAGTGTGCTCCGAGCTGAGCCCTCCTGTCTCTGCTCAGGCACCCGGTTGCTCAGCCTTGAGCCAGGCCTATTCCCAGGGCACGAGGTCTTACGCCTCTGCCTCCAGGCCTGAGCCCGCTGTGGGCAGAGCACGGCCCGGGGGAAGTGTCCCCACCAGCTTCCTTCCTTGAGCAGGCAGCTTACTGGAAAGAAGGGTACAAAAAGTTTCATTTTTTTCCTCTAACAAAAACCAGTATATGTTCTTTGCAAAATATGTAGAAAATAGAGATTGTTTCATATGGGAAAACGTCCCCAGCATGTTGAAGAGGGAAAAAAGCCTCTAACAAAAACCAGTATATGTTCTTTGCAAAATACGTAGAAAATAGAGGTTGTTTCATATGGGAAAACATCCCCAGCATGTTGAAGAGGGAAAAAAGGTTATAGAGCCAGGATGTGCAACGTAACACATAGATTATATTTATAATTTCCTTCCGTATGAAATTGCACGTGGGTCTAGATGTGTGTCTTTCTATAGATCTGTAAGGATATTCTTGCAGTTCTCGGTGCTGGGATTTGAGATTCTTTTCAAAATTTATTTGAAGTTTTTCTTTATACTGAGACCATATACTGTTTTTATAAAAGCCAGTAAAGTTTTTTTTTTTTTTTTCAATTAAAGATCAAAACCTAAAAGCAGAAAAACTGCCTACACCCACAGACAACTCCTGTTAACACCTGGATGTGTATCCTTTTAGAATCATTTCTGTGCAAATGAATAAGCCCTGTATATACACGAACACGGTACATATATTCACCTATACTCGTTTGCACATATATATTATTTTTAAAAATTATGTGTCTTTGTACCCTGCTTTTTTTCATGTGGTGGCCGTCTTTCGAAACTAGTCGTAAGCATTTCATGCATTGTCAGTGACAAAACAATATTTTATTTTATAGTTGTCCTTGTCATGCATTTAACCAATCTCCCATTGTCAGACATTTAGGTCGTTTTCACATTTTCTAGCAGTTATGAATAGTTCTGCAAATGTAGCTAGTTCTTTATTAATTGCTCAAGATAAATTTCTAGAGCATTTAAAACTACCAGGTGATAGTTTAGGTATATTTTTGGAGATTCTTGATTTGTACTGCAAGTAGCTCATAAGAAAGTTAATTTGAATTTATGTTTGCCCCAAGAGAGCAAGAGTTAGTTTCACGGCATCCTTGCTGATACTAAGTTTTAGTATTTTTTAAAATGTTGACCAATGTAACATTCCGCCATGTGAATACAAATGCACACAGGAGATAACATTCCCCAAATATACACTTGTTGTGTGGGTGCCCCAGGTACCTCCCTGCATGCATTTGTTTCTCTGTTCTCAGATGGAGTTTGATGAGAAAGACTTAAGACGGGAGATCAGCTACGCCATTAAGAACATTCACGGAGTCAGGCAAGTTCCGCGGGGAGAGTCGCCATTGTTCCCTTCACCTCTGCGGTGCCACCCTCCAGCCAGTTGGCCCCCGCTAAACCTCTGGGTGCCCCAATTGTGAAGCCTTGACAGGGTAGTTCTTAGTAGGTATAAGTCTCTCCTTTTGAGTCTCCAAGAGCCCACAAAGGTGGATGTGCTCAATCCTGTGTGAATCTGTCGTGGACCACAGGGCTATCTGCTGCCCCTGGATTAAACACTGGTTAAACTGCCCAGTTGGTTGGCATGAGCCCTACCTATCGCAGTCAGCCAAGAAGCTCATTGCATATTTCCCCTGGGCGGTGGGTTGGGGAAATAGATATGAGTTATGATTATAGGAGCCCAACATTCATCCCTACCACGGGTCCCCTGTGAGCCTCCTCGTTCCCCTCAATATTCCAGCAAAAGAAGTCACTCCAGTTGTCCAGTCTCAAATTGCTACGGGCCTTCAGGGTACCCTTGGGGTTTTTGGGTAGTGGACGCAGGCATCGTGACCGCAGACTTGCCGTGACCTTGGTTCTTTCTTGGGAACCCGGCCCGTGGCTGTGAAATTGCTGACCGTGCTTTGTTTCTCTCTGACTTATCTCCCCTGCCCCCGGGTTCGGATGGTTTTAGGACCGGGCTCTTCACCCCGGACCTGGCATTCGAGGCCATTGTGAAAAAGCAGGTCGTCAAGCTGAAAGAGCCCTGTCTGAAATGTGTCGACCTGGTTATCCAGGAGCTAATCAATACAGTTAGGCAGTGTACCAGTAAGGTATCGGCCCCTTGGCAGGGGACTCCTGGCCGCGTGGAAACTGGGGTTCAGGGCTTTGGTATCAGGCTCCCAGCACTGCTTCAGCCTGTGCCCCATGGTGCCTTTCCCCCCAGATTGCCTCGGTTTCTGAGAACGTGGCCTTTTCCCAAAGGCTGGGGTGGGGGCGTGTCAGCCTGGGTGCAACCGGGGGGTGCCAGGCCTCCAGAACTGGCCAGACCGGTGGGCAGGGCTCCCTTGGATCCTGATACCAAGCCTAGCATGTGTCTGATGGAATTGGGGGTGTCGTTGGGCTGTTGCTTTGCTGCCTTCTGGGAAGCAGAGAGGGACCCCGCGTCAGCTGCTGGAGGCCAAGCTCCCTGAACCTTTCTGGTGGTCACCCCTTCTTGACAAATTCCTGGTTCCCTCAGGCTTCCCTTGAGCTAGCCACTTCTCTGTCCCCAAGGTGCCGAGAAAGGTCTGAACCAATAGCATTATGAGTGCTCAGGTCCCAGAGCTGGTTTGGCTCCTAACCGCCCCCGCCAGTTCACTTGCTCCCCTTAGGAGCAAGGCTGTCCCCCACCCCCAGGCAGCCCATCCTTAGATCTACTAGGTCACAAGTGCCCGTGTGCCTGTGTTCACGGGCCACTGCCTCCACCTGGCAGGATGCGCTGGGCTCCCCAAGGGCCTGGTTCCCAGGGCAGCACACTCTGGCTAGGCAGCTGAAGCGCTTCCCGGTGGGTGGTTTGTGCTTGCACGTCCACGATGGCCGTAGAGCTCTGGGTTGGCCTTCCCAGGCAGGGGATTTCTGCTTGAGCCTCTGTTCTCAGTCTAGAAAAGCCCACATTTGCTTCTTAAGCTTCTTCGATTAGAAAAGGGAGGGGAAAGAAACCTAGATGGGTTGGAGATTATCAGCCTGGAGGCTGTTGTCACAGATATGGAAATTTAAGGCATCCATACACCCTTATCCATCTATGCGATGACACTGACAAAGCACTTCAATAATTACACCCCAGACCAAGCCCAGCCCTCAGACCCAGGACGCCTCTTTGATCTGAAGCAGCTTCTGGGGCAAATGCAGGCACAGGCTCCTCCATGCATGTCACTAACCAGCTGACTCTCGTTTCTCTCTCTCTCTGTCTCCCGTCCCGGGTGTGTGGCCTGCACTATCCCTGGGTGTCTTTCTACTTGGTCCCACCCTCTGCATGACCCAGGACGGGGCTCTTCACCCCCGACATGGCCTTTGAAGCCATTGTGAAAAAACAGATTGTAAAACTCAAAGAGCCGAGTTTGAAGTGTGTTGATCTCGTGGTCTCAGAACTGGCCACAGTCATTAAAAAGTGTGCTGAGAAGGTAACAGAAGGTTTTGTTGTTATCACCTACACATTTGTCCCCCATCTTCTCCCTCTGTTGTTAGTCTTAACCACGTATCTGGGAGAGTCCACCTCGGCAGGAACCCCCCACCTAGGGCCAGTTGTCACCTAGCGATGTCTCAGCTTTGCATCGGCAGATAAAATGGGGGACGTTGCATCGCACATGTGTTCCACCTTTGCAGCTTGGGCTACTGAAGGGGCTGGGAGGCCTTTGATGTTGCCAAATGCGTTTACTAAGCAGCGGGGATGAGAGTCCGTGCCCATCCCTGGGACCCTCAGAGAAGGGGGTTCCCGAACTATCACCAGAGCGGTGAAACACTGCAGTGTGCAGGACTGCATGTTCTTAAGTCATGGGACATTTACTAGGTTTTCCATGAGTGATTTTGACTGTCCGCTCAATTTTCCCCAACTTATGGACTTTGCGCAAACCGTGGAGGGTGGGCTCCCCATGTGTTTGTTTGGTTACCGCTGCAAAGGCTGAGGCTCTGGGGGTGTTAGAGGAGTGGTTCCGAAGATGAGATGGTGGAGAATGGTTTTCTGCACGGGGTCCCGCCGAGGTAGATAGCCCAGATGCCGGCCCACTGTCCTACAGCAAGCGCTGTGTGCTCATGCGCAGGGCGAGGGCACTTGCCCCAGTGACCTGGCACCTTTAATTGCACTCGGTGTCCCTGCTCTCGCCCAGCGCTGGGCGGGAGGGGGATGGCTGTCGCTCTCTTTCTCTGCCACTTTCCACCTCCAAATCACACTCTCAAAAAGCATCTCTGCTTGTGTGTGGGCACCCTGTCACTCTCTCTGACCCACTGTCCCCCCACTGTCCCCTTGTCTCCCAGCTGGAGCAGCTATGAGACAAGAGTGAGGTGGGGACTCGGTGGGCCCACCCCACGTCATCACCTTCCCTCGTGTTTTCGGTGTGGTTCGCGTTGCTTCCCAGGCCGCGAGGACCCAGCCAACGCTGCCACTCTGCTTTCCCCCTAGCTTAGCTCCTACCCCCGGTTGAGAGAGGAGACAGAGCGAATCGTCACCACTTACATCCGGGAACGGGAGGGGAGAACCAAGGACCAGGTATTGACTTTTCGTTTTAATTTTCAGGTATAATTTACTTATAATAAATCTTGAGTGTATAGTCTTTTGAGTTTTGACAAATGTATACAGTAACCCCCACGTCAATCAAGATATAGAATGGTTCTGTCACCCCCCAAAATTCCCATCCTTTGCCTCTTTTCGTCAATCCCTCCCCCACCTCCAGGCCCTGGCAACCACTTGGCTGCTCCTTGTCCCTATCATTTTGCCTTTTCCAGAATATTCTATGAATGGTCTCCTATGGTACGTAGCTTTTTGATTCTGACTTCCTTCTCTCAGCATGATGTATTCAGGATTCATCCCTGTTGTTTGTGGTGTATCTGAAGTTTGTTGCTTTTAATGGTTGAATATGTGGCCCACAGCCCGTTTATCTATTTGCCTGCCTGCCAGAGGACATTAGGGTGCTTTTTTGGTTTTAATTTTCTTGTGAAGACCATCTAAGCACACACAAAGGTAGAGAGTGTGACTCCTCCAGGTAGCAATGGCATGAGTCTCATATGTCCCCTGCTGAATGCGCTCAGGACCTGGGCATGACCCAACACCTGGTCTTAGTCACTCTCCGCTAGTTGTCTGCCGTGGTCTCTCGGCAGCTGTTTGTTCAAACCAGAACTGAAACAAGCTGATGTGCTGTATGTTGTTGTGATATCATCTTGTTTAGAATGGTTCCTACCCCCTTGACATTGATGGACAAGGAACTGGCTCATTTGCCCTTCGGAGGATTTCCCCAGCCAACCTGTGCCCTGCTGCCTCGCAGCGTCTGTGGCCTGGAAGCTCTGTCAGAAGCTTGAGAGAGTCCAGTTCATTGTTGTCATTTTTTGGCAAGGATGCTGCTGTCTCCTCCACACACACCGTAATGCCTGATTTCCCCACTGTCAACACTGCCAGGCTCGAACCACGGGCTCTAGGGTGACAGGATTCAGGCTTTATAAGACCAGCAACGGTGGATTCCATGGATGGGGCACCCCAGTATTTTCCAGCAACTCCACAGGGTCTAACCTAGTAAGCGTTCAGAGACACAATGAGGTGACAGAGTACTGTTTTAAGGGCCTGTCCCTTATCTGAGATGACATCCTGGCTGACTCCTGTGCCTATGTATATGTGTGTGTGTTTCATTTTAATATTCTTACCTGGCCACATTATAGTTGCTGTTTAAATGTGACACTTATAAAATGCTACCTGCTAGCTAAAGACTACATACTGTGACTTTTTTAACCCTTTGCAGTGGGCCTTTTGTCCCCACCTCCACACAGCCAGGCAGTGGCCAAACTAGGTCTACAGTCAGTCCCAGAGGCTATGCCGGTGACACCACGCTGGGCTGTCTCACTCTGCTCTGTTGGCCTAATCTTTCTTAATTGTGAGGCCCTGACACCTGAAAGCACCTGGGTCCCCTTCCCTCTGCAGATGTACCCTGGGGGCTGTATTAGGAGTGGGGGAATCTGTGTGTGGTCCCCGTCTTTCTGCCTGGGAAGCAGCATGCTTCTGGCGCCCCTGATGGCTAGTGTGATAATTGCTCTGGCCACTGCCCCTCCCTGCCACGTTCAGGAGTATACTAGTGTTCCTCAACTTAGAAAGGATTACGTCCCAGTAAACCTATCGCAAGTTGAAA
>NW_006431558.1:631942-632819 GCF_000325575.1 Pteropus alecto | reverse complement strand
GAACGTCATAGCTTAGTCTAGCCTACTGTAAACGTGCTCAAAACACTGACATTAGCCTACAATTGGGCAGAATCATCTAACACAAACAATACACACTGCAGAGTATCGGTTGTTGACCCTCCTGTTCACGTGGCTCACTGGGAGCTGTAGCTGGCTGCTGCTGCCCAGCATCACGAGAGAGTATCATACCACGTATCACTAGAAAAGATCAAAATTCAAAATTCGAAGTACAGTTTCTACCAAATGTGTATTGCTTTCACTCTGTCGTAAAGTTGAAAAGTCATAAATTGAACCATTATAAGTCGGGGACCGTCTGTACTCACAGTGACCCCACTTTCCTCCAGATTCTTCTTCTCATCGACATCGAGCAATCCTACATCAACACGAACCATGAGGACTTCATTGGATTTGCCAAGTATGTACTCTCCAGGATAGCGGCTGGCGGGGTGGCAGCGGTGTTCTTTCTCAGTCAAGTTGGGATTCCCCTCAGTGGGCCGGGGCACGAGAGTCTCTCTGTCAGGGGTCCTAGGGTGAGAGCACCTGGAAGCTTGTCTGGGTTCGTAGCGGCCCCATCCCCATTGTCCCCAGTGCACCTCCTGTGGGGCACCCAGTGGTTAGTTTAAGGAAGAAAATGCAGTCCTGGAGTTACTCATTAGGACAAAGCAAAGCTAGCCAGCACCCAGTGCTTCCTTTCCTGCAGGACTTCTCAGAGCCTTTCAGACTCCGGTGCAGCTTTCCCAGACTCCCCATACATACTTGGCCCTTCCATGGAGCGTCTCGGGGTCAGGGCTGTCCAGGATCTCCATGGTTTCCATCTATACACTGTAGATTTGAAATCAGAACCTTCCATGGAACCTGGATACGGGGCCAAAGCAGG
>NW_006431558.1:628693-631924 GCF_000325575.1 Pteropus alecto | reverse complement strand
TTCCAGTGGTCTCAGGCATCACCCACCGATTCCGTCAGCCTCTGGGCCCCCCTCAGCAAGCTTGGGTGCCACATGGATTATTCTGGTGGCTCACAAAGATTTTCTTGCCTGAGCCCAATAGAATACCAGACCATTGGTAGCCAACTTCTTTATGTCATTTAGATGTGCCTTCTGTGTGCCAGACCCTGTGATAGCAGTAAGCAAGCACAGACCCAAATCCCCACCCTTGAATGAAGGTCCCGTGCTGGGGACAGACATATACCTGGGCATTTAGGATGCAGTCTGGTCAGTGCCAGGGCGGGGCTGTGTAGGGCCTGTGGGAGTCCAGAGGCATGGCCTTCTGGCATGGCCTTGGGGGTGTGAGGAGGCTTCTTTGAGGAGGGCTCTGCTAGAGCCCAGTCGGGTTAGCAGGCTGGGGCAAAAGGGTCTTTCTGTCAGGGGTCTCTCTGTTGGGCTAAGTAGTTAACCCGGGTAGAACATTTATCAGTACACTAAACACCATTTATTAAGCCAGCTGTTCTGTGCTGGGTACAGGGTAGGTGAGTGGAATGAATGAATGAATGAATGAATGAGGGCATGGTCAGAAGCTTTGGGCCCAGCTGGGCTGTCCTTGCTGGGGGGCGACTGGGGGGGACCCTGGCCATGGGCCGTCCCTCAGGCGGGGTTCTCAGAGCCTGGGGAGCAGCCCCTCCTGCTCCTGTCCTCCGGCTCCAGGTGTGTGTGGGCTGAAAAGGCTGGTCCTCCCTCTTCAGTTTGCTACTGTTTTCCTCACCTTGATGTCTCTGCTTTTCACACTTCATCCACAGTTCCTTCTCACAATTTCTCCTGTTTTTCCTTTGACCACTCCACTCTTTCCTCTGGATTCCTGGGCCTTCCCACCTCCCCCAGCTGTTACTATACTGAGCAGCTGGTGACCTGGTGGGTATTGCCTGCTGTGTGCCTTTTTCCTGGTGTGTGAATGGCTGGGGGCGGGGCCCAGGGTGCCAGGCTCCGCCCAGCCCAGGTATAAGTCAGGGCCCCAGGCCTGAGTAGGATATCCATGGCCACACGAACAGCCATGGAGTGCTGTCTCAGAGCCTTTGGACTAGGACAGTGAACAAGCCAGACTTGGGTCCTGCCCCTTCAGAGCCTACACACTGGGGACACATTGTCATTGAACAAATTGTCACAGGAAGGTGAGAGTTGGAAAAGAGGGTACGCAGGGGTTTTGGGAAAGGAGAGTGAGAGACGAGTCCTGGAGAGACCTTCCCAAGGATGTCGTGACAGCCAGATGACAGGTAGGGACCGCAGAAAGCGTTATAGACAGGAAGGAAGGCTGAGGAATGGGAACATAGAGAGACCACACGAGGGGGAGGTGAGTGGTCAGGCCCCATCACCAGGAGGGCCTTGCAGACCTAGGGGAGGACTTCGGACTCCTCCCGCCCCCAAGGCAATGGGAAATCTCTGATTAGGTGCAAACAAGTGGACCGCAGGGTCGGGGGGGCGGCTGAAAGGCCCTTAGGATATAGCACATCTGGGACCTCTCTAGCACTCAGCCATCAATCACCATGTGTGGCTTAGCTTGGTGCTATCTCCTTTAGGTACTATTGATCAAATTTCTTCCTTTGCTTAGATGTTCTGGGCTGCTTTCCCACTGCCCTCTAAACACTAAAAACAGGGCCCAGAGAAAAAAGCCCTGTAATAAACTTATCAAATAAACTCATTGTTAGAGAAATCGTTGGATAAAATTCTGCCTCCGTTCTTAATGTTTCAACTTTACTGATCAAGGAACAGAGGCTATATTCTTGACGCTCTTGGGTGCACACACTATTCAACAGCCAACTTGAACTTTAAGGTAAAACCCCAGAGGCAGTCAGTAAAGGATTGAAACAAGATGATTTGCCTTTTCATATTGTTGGGAAAGTTCCAGCTAAAGCAATACAATAAGAAAATATGACGCCTGAGTAACAGGAGACAGCAATTGTTTGCAGATAGCAATATGATTGTTCCGGGAGGAAATATATTGGGATGAACAAAGGAGCTAAGTAGGTGTCCACATATGAGATATGTGGCTTCTCTGCACTCATCATTTCCTGGCACAAACCAGCCAGGAGACAGGATAGAAGAAAAGAGATCTGGGGCTGTAGACAAATAAGGGACCTTGCAGAAACATACCCTGTTAACCTTGACTGTCCTCTGGTTTGGGTCAGGAGCCATCCAAGATGAGTGGTGTTTTATTGGCAAGTAGCCGTCCCAGTCTGATCGCCCGGGTCTGACAACCCCATGGTTAGAGCCACTTAAAACTTGGTGCAGGGGTCACGGGTAGGAATTGAGAACAAGAGGAAGCCTCAGATTTTTGACCCCTAAACAGTCTGGTGCTCAGGTTACTCTGAAGCTGCTATGGGTACCTTCCAGACACCTGGGACTCCAGCTCCCCTTGCCCACTCTTGGAGGCTAAATTTTGGAGTGGCCAAGATTAGGGCCTAGAAGCCTCTGTTTAACTCCATACGTTTTCTCATTCCATGAGCCCAAGCTCTTCCCCTTGGGCAGCTCTTTGTGTGCAGGGGGGCTTGTCTCTGACTGTTCTTAACTGGTCACTGGCCCTTCACATAGGGGAGAACCCCATCTGGGCCGTGAGGGCCTCTTGCTCCTTGTCCCTCGTGGCATCTCACCTGCATGAGCTTCTTTGTGCTTTGGTTACAGTGCCCAGCAGAGGAGCTCACAGCTGAATAAGAAGAGAGCCATTCCCAACCAGGTAGCCACCCCTCCAGGGCCTGCAGCTCTACCTTTGGGGGCGGGGGCGGGGGTAGGAGGGCACTAAGGGACCACTAAGCCTGGCAATGGTGCCTGGCATATGGCATGCCCCACCAGATTCTGAGAGCCAAAACTCTGACAGGGCCAAAGGGGCTGATTTTGTGCATCTGGAAGGCCCTGTCCGAACATCCAAGGCCATGAACTTGACCCTCTAGGCAGCCCAATCACCATGGTGTCTGCAGCCACATTGGATTCCCAGCCCCAAAGGTTCCTTGTCCTTTGCCTGTGGCAGACATCACTGGTTGATCTTAGCATCCTTGCCCACTGCGCCTAGAATTTAGAGCCTGTGGGAGGTTGCACTGTGACAAGCAGGTTGGGAGGCTGGGGGTGCTTTGACCCCACACCTAGAGAAACCCTAAGCTACATACAGGGTTTTCTGCCTTGATGTTGTGCCCAGCCAGAGGCCTGTGAAATAGGAACAGCTTTATATTTGCCAAT
>NW_006431558.1:620992-628629 GCF_000325575.1 Pteropus alecto | reverse complement strand
TTTTTGAAGAAAACCATCATCTTTGCAAAAATTTATGCCAGTGTCCCGTACTTCTCCACATCGGGCTGGGGTGGGGGCTCTGCTTTTTATCTTGCACGATTATAGAACCCTCTGGAAAAGAAGGGTGTAACCACTGCATGATTTTTTTTTTATTTTATTTTTTTGCGCTTGCCATAGGTAATATGTATGTTGCTTTTTTGTTTTGGGAAATGATAATGAATTAAATATTAACACCATGAATATAATTAATAGCATGTAATTTTTTTTCTTTTGCTGTTTTTTCCCCTCTGCTCTTCTTTCCTCCCATTTTTGTGCTTTCCCTGCTTTTTCTCTGTCCCCTCATGTCCCTTACGTCTCTTTTTCTGCACCTGCTCTTCTTCGATTTACCCACAACCCTAACTTTGTATTTTCAAAGGGAGAGATCTTGGTAAGTACCCACTTGGCGTGGCAGCGATATTAGAGAACCTAGTAGTGGTGGCGACCCCACCACCCTTAACACTCCCTTACCCCTCAAGTAACAAAACAACTAAAAGTCAAACTAACCTAAAAACCCCCTGCCACGGCCAGTGCCTGAGGTCGTGTGGCCCCGGGCATAAGCCGACTCACACAGACACTAACTAACCTGATTGCTGCCCTGGTTGAAGGCTCACCTGTCCGGCCCATTCCTGACATGTTGACCTGGTTTCCTATAGGTCAGGGATGGCAAATACTCGGCTAACATCCCACACCTCCTTCCCCTCACATCCCTGGCCAGGGAGGATTTGCTCAAGCCCTTCTGGAAGTTGCCACCACTCCATCTCCAGTGCAGACATCACCATGAAGAAATTGCCCCATCTTCTGCTCATGGCAGACATTACTAATTGATCCAGCACTCTTTCTCTTGTGCCTCTCCCCTGTCACTTGCCCACGGCAGACATCACTAATCAACCCTGCCATCTTTTCCTAAGCATGCCACCACTCCCCATTCTATGGCAGATGTGACTAGATTGACCAGAGATTTTTTTTTTTGTCCCACCTAATAGCTTTGCGTGTGACACAGTTTCCTGGTAGACATGACTAATTGATGAGGGAACTCTCCTGGATGCTGCCACTATCCTGCCTCCATGGCAGATACAAAGGTGGATTAGGCTCTTCTGTTCCACTTGTCCCCATTCCTTATCCTTTGCCTGTGACTGACATCACTAGTTGATCCTAGTGTCCTTTCCCGCTGCGCCTAGAATCCTCACCACAGGACTCCAGGCAATTCCTACATGTTGATTGCTGTGGCCCCCACATGAGTGGTATTTGCCATCCCTGTTGTAGGTTACGCCTCCTTTCTGTGTGCGGCCCGGCCCAGTGGGGAGCAGGTACTGCACACATCTGAGAGTTGAGCTCTTTTCAAGGTGCCCACCTCCAGGCAGCTGGCTGGCTTCAGCCCTGGCTCTCCACCTCCGAGAGCACGGCCTGGGCCTCCAGCCCTCACAGAGGCCTTCTTCTCTGGGACGCTCACCCACCACCAGCCACTGAGGCAGCTGGGCCAGACTCACTGCTGCCCTCTGGCCGGGATCTTCTGGCAACTCCAGGATCTTTCCAGTAGCTGAGCTGATCCTGTGCCAGAGCCTCACTTGTGCTCAGGGCCTAGAATTTTCTCAGAAGATACAGAAAGGGCCAAAGCTGGGCAAGGTGGGGGGTGGGGGAGCAGTGGTGGCAGAATGGATTCTCCTTGGCCCAAGGTCCCATTTTCCAATGTGTCACCGCCATTCCCCTTTGAACTTGAATGATTTCCTGCCTCTAAAAAACCCAGCGGCCCGCTTCTCCGAGAGGCTTAGTCATTCTTTTCCTGCCGGTTCCCACACCCCTGGCCACAGAGTATGGCTGGTCCCTGGGTCTCCCAGCCATGGTTGCCATCCCATGGGACCCTCCCCTGGGAGGAGGCTGGCCCACCCTGCTGATGGGCCCCAGCTGTGTTGCTTCTCGCCTGCTTCCCATGCTGTCCCTTTGGCCCTTCCTCCCATCTGGGCGTGCCCGCATATTTGTTGCTGAGCACCCTGGAGCATGGGAGCCCTGCGCGCCTCTTCTGTCTCCCCGACCCACCTCACTCCTGTCTCCCATCCGCCTCATTCTAAGCCCAGTCCCCTTGGGCACAAATCTGGCTTTCAGATGAGGAGGCCCAACCAATCACTTCTTTTCCTCTAGACTCAGCATCTGTGTCTGCCACCCACAGCTCGTACCTCTCCAGGGTGGGATTTTGTCTCTGACCCCAGTCGGGCTCCCAGGACGGTAGCTTTCTGTGTGGCTTGAGAGAGAAGAGACCTCGGGGCTCTCTGAGTCTGACTATTAGCCTCCCACCCTGTGGTCACATGCCCTGCAGCACAGCCAGGGCCCCACCCACCAGCTCTGACCACTATTAACCAAGGGTGGAGACAGGCAAGCCAGACCACTGAGGAGTGGTCAGGGCACATCTGCCCCCTGGAAACCAGGCTGGGCCCAGGGATGCAGAGGACTTGCCATGGGAGGATTTTTCGGGGAGCATTGGAAACCTTTCTCTCCACACCCCCTTTCTCCCTCCCCTGGCTGTCAACCAGTGACTGAACTGAAGGTTAAAAGCACCTACTATGTGGGCCTGATCTAAGCCAGGCAGGCCCCACCCTGTCCCTGGGGGCCAGAGGAGCAGGCATGAGCAGAGCTTTGGAGCTGGATGTGGTGGCCAGATGCAGGGGCTCCTTCCTGGGTCCTATTCAGGCTGGCCTTGGGCCTGCATCTAGAGATCAGCCTTAACCCACAGCATGATCAACCTGAGACTGAGGGTGTTCTCAAGACTCAAGACTTTCAGTGCTAAACTGGGGCTTCCAGGGCAAACTGGGGTGAATTGTTCACCCTGGTGCCAGAGAGGATTCCGTGACCACGTTGGACCTGATGGCCTCTGCCCCCTTGCCTGCCAGGCAGCCCATAGGTGGGCAGGTGCCAGAGGTCACTGCCTGCTCCCTGATGCCATAAGACTCCCAAGTGCTGTCTTGTCATCCCAGGGAGGGAGAAGTCTATGCCCTTGGCCTTAACAGGAGCTTCTAGGTGGCATCTCATCCCCAGCCTGGGCAGGGACTTCTGTGTGCTCCCTGGGGTCTCTGGGACACTCTGTGGCCACCTCTACCTTTGTGGCCTCTGAGGCTCAGAGTCCACGCCCAGCCCTATTTAGATATGCCAGGCCTGGGGGCAGGTCAGGGTAGGCAAGATGAAGCCCCTCCTGAGACCTACCCACTAGGAAGGCATGCGGGCCCTATAGACATGCCTGCAGCCTTACCTAGGGTGCTTTTGCCCCACCCCGCAATCTGGGGTCACAACACCAGCCCATCCTAGCTGTCTGTAGCCACACACAGCCTACCCACTGCAGCTTGGCCTAGTCTGTCACTGCCTCAGCCTGAGGCGGCCCTATCTATGCCTCCATCCGCTTCCTGCTGCCCAGGGTTCCCAGTCCAGAGTGGTAGGGGCTCCGGCCTACACAAGGCCTCCATGGCCCAGGGAACATGGGAGCATGGTTCCCAGGCTGCCTATGTTTAACTGTCAGGTGAGTTCCCCATGCAGGCCTGGGTTCTGCTTCTCATTCAGATGACAGCTATGGCCAGATAAGCCCCATCTAGGAGGTCTCCCAGGCAACAACCCCATCAGGCAGAGAAAAGCTGGACCATAGGGCTTGAGGCCAAGGTGGGGCATATCCCCTGCAGGTCCCCCAGGCTCAAACCTATGTCCCCAGCCCTCTGGGTGGAGGTGTTCCTGTATCCTCATACTCAACAAAAGAGCCTGTGGGGAAGGGAGCCCTGGGGTGGGGCTTGTCAGAGCAGGTCCCTGTGCCCACCGAGCACCCACCCCAGCCAGCTGGACGGATGAACTGACAAGAGTAGGCAGAGCAGAATTGAGGCTGTGAGTTGAGCCTCTGCTGATTGGCTCCTGATAGGAGAGAGAAAAAGCCACTTTATTGCATGTACGACTGTCCACCCGAGCGAGCGCTGGTTTCCAGCGGGAAGTGCTTGGGGCGAGGCAGAGTTGGGTTGTCTGTCTTCCGGCTGGAGGTGTCTCTGCCTTTGTCCCCTGGCTTCCTGCCTTGCTGAGGGTGAGGGCGCTGGCTGCTGTGCTGGGGGTGGGCCGGGCTGGGTGGTGGATCCCCCACTGAGCTGCACCCTATCCCCCAGGTGATCCGCAGGGGCTGGCTGACCATCAACAACATCAGCCTGATGAAGGGTGGCTCCAAGGAGTACTGGTTTGTGCTGACGGCTGAGTCTCTGTCCTGGTACAAGGACGACGAGGTGAGTAGCTGGAGGGGACGGGCTGTAGGGTGAGAATGGGTAGTCTGGGTGGTTCCTCACTCATTCACTCACTGGTTTACTTGTGCACTTACTTGCCCACTGTTCATTTGAGAAAGGTTTCCCAAGCACCACTGTGCTCAGAGCTCACCAATACGATGGGAACAGCCAGGGCTGGAGGGTGTGGCAGGCGTTGCACATCATATCCCTCACGGCCCCCTGTGGGGTCCAGCCTGATAGAGGAAAGGGAGATGGTGGAGGGAGCCACTGGCAGGCTGGAAACGAACCCCAGCCTCCAAAGACACAGCAAGGGAGAGCTGCCTTTCAGAGGGGACACAGCCTGAGGTCAGGGTCTTACACTCACAGCTGGGGTGCTGGGGTTCTCTGTGGTCAGCAGCCTACATAAGCCCAGCCAGGCCCTTAGCCATTCTGGGCCTCAGTTTGTGAAGCGGGTAAAGTGGCCCCTGCCTACTGTGAGGTGCTTAGCCGTAGTGTCTGTCTTTAGGACGTTCTACATGTGCTTGTCCTTATCAGAAGGGCAGAAGGAGGCCTCATGGGACAGCACCAGGAACAGTGACCACGGGGAGCAATATCGCATGCTGCTTCATGGTGGTCTCCGTGAACCTCCGGTGGGGGGCTGTGTGTGCACCCCCAGCCCAGTGGGCAGCCTCTCTGGGCAGCACTGCTGGCACTGCCATCCAGGTCCCTCCTCTGCCTCCGCTTTGGCCCATTCTCCCATTCTGAGTGGCCCATGTCTTTACTTAGTTCTCTTAATGGAATAGCGTAACTGGCAGAGTGGCCTGGGAGTGAAGCCACTCCTTTGAATCCTGTGCCATCATAGGCCAAGAGTTATTAGCAAGGGGCACTGTATTTCTGTCATTTTCCTAGGTTGCCTTGGGAGAGGCTCACAGGCTCTCCATGTTGGTATTAGGTGTCTCTGACAGAGGCTCAAAATGAAGGTACTTAAAAAACAAGCATGTTTCTCCCGTCCCTGGTGAGCTTGGTGGCCCTGTGCTGTGAGGCTGTCCAGGGTCCAGGCTTTGTCGTCTCTGTTGGCTCCCCTTCATGGCCCAAGATGGCTGCCCCCTTGCCCATCACCATATGGCCTTTAGCGGCCCCAAGAAGGAAAATAAAGGGCCTGATAAGGAGGGTGCACACATCGCTCCGCTGACATGTCCCTGACCAGAATCTAGTCACATGGTCACTGTGTTTCCTGTTCACCTGGGGTAGCACAGCCACCAACCCAGCCCAGGTGACCTTGGAGAAGTCAGGCTTTTCTGGTTGCCCCTAGAGCCCCAGCTCTCCTCCCCATAGGGGTTTGGGAGGACCCCCTGCAGAAGTAGCTCACTCCAGAGGCCTTGCTGGAGGCTGACCCCATCCTGGGCCAGCCACGCCAGGCTCAACCGTGTGTGCTTCCACCGAGGCTCAGAAAGAAGGCAGGTAGAGCTCTGTCGGGGCCCCTTGGTGGCCCTTTTGTTTATGAAGCCCACGCCCTGTTCCGGGCTCGCTGGCTAAGGCTACACGTGGAAGGCACCTCCTCCCCTTCCTCAGAAAGTTCTTACATTTTGTCAGTGAGGAAACAGGCTCAAGCAGTGACTTGCCCCATGTCACAGAGCAGAGAAGGGTCCCTATGAGTGGGTACAGGGCATGAGCTTCCTGGCCTGGACCACTGCGCACAGCCCAGATATGGTTCCTCTAAAGGAAAGTGCTTGGAGATTAGGTCATCTCACTCCTCGTGAGGCCAGAGACTTACCCCTGGAATGTTCAGGAAATCCAAGTCCTCCAAAAGAGAGGAACTGTGTCTGGGTGGCTGTTTCTGAACCAGGGTGGGGGGTTGTCCAGGACCCCACAGCACCATGGTGTTGGGATGTGGAAGGGGGCGAGACCAGGCATTCTACAAAGAACCCATGTGGTCAGAGCAGCTCCTCAAAATGGCCGGATGAGGGGTAGGGTGACGCTTTCACATTTTTCCTCCTCCACCCCCACAGTCTGAAACCCAGTCTGCTCTGTGGTTCGTCAACTGTCAGGCAAGCTCAGGGCAGGTCTCTCCACTTTTCGGCTTGGGGGTCCCTAGGGCCTGGCACCAGCCTTAGAGAGCTATAGAGGGGCTTTAGGGCCGAAAGCCCAACCTGTTTCGCTACATGGAGCAATTGTGAGTCCAGTTTCTCTTCTTTAACTTAAGAAGGGGCCGGCCCTTCATTTTCTCCTCATCTGGGGGTTGAAAGCAGGAGCCTCAGACTCTCCCTTGGGGCCTCAAACCAGAGGCAGGGGAGGTGTTGGCAGGAGAGTGGAGCGCCCCCTGGCAGTAATGAGAACCAGCAGGCCCGTGAAAGGAGCCCTGTGTGTGCCCCAGACACAAAGCAGTCTCGGATCTGAAGAGCAGGAGCAAAACCCTGCTGTTCCCCCGCCACCCTTGAGACCCTCAGAGTCACACGTGACGGCTACCCCCATGGCTTAGAACAGCCTCAGAGAGGGGCAAGACGCCTACCCGTATTTCTTTATTTGAAAAATAAATACGAGGAGGTGGTTACAGCGTGGGGTAGTAGTGGGGCGGTTCAGTGAGGGCCCCCAACCTCACGGCCAGCGTCGGGGCTCCCTCTGCCTTCCCCTGGTGCCTGTTCTCCCACCCAGGCCCTTCTGGATTCCAAAATCTTGTTTAAGTCTCTATCCCAGTGGGAAACAGGGTGGTGGGTGATTATACTCACCTCTGGGTCTGCCTCGTTGTGGGGGTGGCAGCAAGTTTGGGGGGGCCCAGTCCTGATGTGCTGCTGGCCCGAGCCCAGCCTAACCAATGTGCAGACTACTGTACACATTCAGAGCCCCCTGAACAGGTAGTCTGAACACTGGGCTGGCGGGGCCGGCTGTTCATCCCCCGGGCCCCCCAGGCAGCAGCAGGGCCACCACGCCTCAGCACCTCCGAGCAGGCAAGGAAGCCACTGCTCCGCCTGTGACAATCCGCTTTGGCTCTTCTGACGTGGCAAGGCTGGGCCGGCTTGCATCTGGAGAAACACATTCAGAGCCCCCTGAACAGGTAGTCTGAACACTGGGCTGGCGGGGCCGGCTGTTCATCCCCCGGGCCCCCCAGGCAGCAGCAGGGCCACCACGCCTCAGCACCTCCGAGCAGGCAAGGAAGCCACTGCTCCGCCTGTGACAATCCGCTTTGGCTCTTCTGACGTGGCAAGGCTGGGCCGGCTTGCATCTGGAGAAAGTTGTGGGTTTTCAGGAAATCCTAAGGAGGGGGTGGGCGGGAGGGGGGGTTTGGTTCCATGGCCTCTGCACGCAGGAGGGTCTCCTTGTGGGGGTCTGGGTGGGGGCGGGCACACGCATGACTGTGTGTGCGCGCGTGCGGGGGTGGGTGCACGC